>NC_140663.1:176642358-176664858 GCF_054131305.1 Coturnix japonica | reverse complement strand
ATATTCTACATCAAGGGGTGCAGGTCTGAGTCATATCAGAATCCAAGTCCTGAAGGATGAGGGAAATACAGTCCTGCAGTTTGAGTAAATCATACTTAATTTTTCATCGCTAGACAGGGAAGCTTTGGGGAGGGAACTCAGAAACACAGAGGTTAAGTGACTTACCCCAAGCTGCACAGGACTGAGATTTCCAAGAGCACAGACCACTCACTTGGTCACCGGGCCTCAATTTAATTAGCAAGTGTGTTTTTATTTAAGAATGACAGCACATTACGTTTCCTTGTAATTCATAGACCCCACCCCACTGTGTGCAGATCCAGATCAAAGAGACGGCTCCTGCTCACAGCTCTGCTGCTAGAAACGGTTTCTTTTAATGCCTTAAATTTGAGAACATCAACAGTATCTAAAACATTCAGCAAATGATTTCTTTTCTGCTTTGAAGCTGACTCCCTTCAAATCATTTCCTCCGTCTTTGGTGCAGGTTTCCGCACTCTGAAAGCTCCACGCAGAGCCTTCAGACATAAATCAGACCCCAAGCTCTCAGCCCCATTGCTTGTTTTGCAGATCCATGTTTTGCATGTAGGCTGTTTCTGGGTGCCAAGAGCAGCCAGCTTGCAAACAGCAGCAAAATAAAAGTCATTTCTGAAACCGCTGGCCACCAAAATCCTGCCCAAGCTTGGAATGATTAAGCCTGGATTGTAATAACTAAATGCAATTGCACTGTGCTTTCTGTAATGCATCTATGGGTTTTATTGCGACAGTGCTGGATCTAAAGGTAGTTGCTTCCCAAGATCATTCTGAGCTTCATTCCCTCCTCATGACCTGGAAACATGGTTGGGTTATTCTTCCTGGCTGAATGGATCTTGTTTCATTTCCACTGCTGCCCTCCTCAACATTCCCTCCCTAAGGAAAGCAAAGGCCTTTCCCAGCATATGGTTTGGAAGGGAGGATATAGTTTTAGGGCCTTGTAGCACTGGATGGTGTTGTATTGGCCCATGTAGATGTAGCCATCAGGGACAAAGTCAGTTTTTCATTGTCAGCTGAAGTTTTGAAGGTAGAATGCTTCTGTGGCACCCTTCCTGCCTGTCTTCTCCTGACTACTGCATCTGTTAGCAGTTACTGAGTGGTGTTAGGGTTGTGAGGAATAGGGAAGAACAAAAGAGATACATGCTACCTTCAGATTTGCTCAGTTATACAAAGGTAAGGCCCCACACCAGTGTCACTTGAGCCCCCACACTCATGGATCTGAACAGGACACAAGCCTGCATCATGTGGGCAGTTTGGAGGACAATGCTGTGTGTATTATCCCATACCAAGGTAAGCATGAGCCAGTTCTCTCTAATTAAGGGCCATGACTTCACCTCCCATTACCTCATGCTTACCACGTGGGCAATATGATGCACTGCAGCCTCACACCCTTGTCTCCCACATGGTGACTTCCTCCTCTGACCCCCTTCTATAAGTATATTCCCAAATGAGGTCAGGCTAAACCACTACAAGTGTCCATTCACAAACACATATAGAGAGAAATACAGGTGTAGGTTTGGTGGGGATGGTCCTACACAACGTGTTGCACAACCTCTACTAAAGCAAGATCAGAGATCTCCAACCTGATGTAAATTATCCAAGGATGTATTACGGAGGAAGGAAAGACCCATTAGTATTTCAAAACAGAAGTGCACCAATGCTTCAGGGAAAAGCAAATTAATATCTCAGATAAGGAGCATGGCATTAGAGGGTTTTTTTTTCACTGATGAGGCGCCTTCATCCTGATGTGAGTCCCAGATATTCGCTCAAAGGATTACAAGGAGGAAAAAAATGATGCTAATCCTGTGTATCAGCAATGTCTGACCTGCCAAGCATAAATATTCATGTAATCACTTTGCAGTTACCTGGTAACCACAACAAAGCACGCATTGAAAATGTAATTACAGGGGCTCCGTAAACTCATCTTAAATTATCACCTATAGCCAGGCACCTTCTATCAGATATTAGGTTCTCCTTTAGATCAGAATCTCATGTTCCTTGCGTCTAAATTGAAATAACTATCTCCTTATTGGCAAGCGACGAAATCTAAATGGAGTCACGTAAATCCTGCTTCACAGCTCAATTAAGGAAATGTGATTATGGATCTGGAAGCAGATGCAGATATTACTAGGGAAGGGATGATGGCAGGAGCCTACAGGAAGCAGTTGATGCTTTCCAGGGGTCATTTGTAGGGGAACCCGTAGGAACAGAGTTCCTATTGTTATACGCTTCATGCATATGGGGCGGAGAGGGGGCGAGAGACCGGATTCCCATTTTTAAGTGCTTTGGAGGTTTTCAGAAGGAATCAGGTTCCATTGTTACATTTTAAATACTCTCTAAGCTCTCTGGAAACAATATGTGTTTTCACCTATTCCCTCTGCACTCTTCCCTCCCATGATGAAGTTCGCAATCCTTGACTGTTCATCAGCAGTCGCCGATCTTCACACTATGAATGGGGAGTGGGACAAGGTAGGGGGAGATGTCATATTATGCACTTAACCCAATAAAAAGCCAAAATGGACTTGGAAAGATGTCCTAGGAACATTCTGCGTGCAGCACACAGGTGCCTTTGCAGCTCTCTTGGTTGCACACACTTGGGTGAATCTAGGGAGGACCATTTGTCAGATGCAGCTCAAAGGGTCCCTGTACCCAGTGGAAAATGGGTTTGATATTTAGGAAGAATTTCTTCTCAGAATGAGTGGTAATGCATTGGGACAGGTTGCCCAGGGTGGTGGTGGAGTGACCATCTCTGGAGATACTCAAGAGCCGTGGAGATGTGCCACTGAGAGACATGGTCCGTTGGCATGGTGGGGATGGATTGACAGTTGGATATGGTGATCTGAGTGGTCTTTTTCAACCTTAATGAGCCTGTGATCCTATGATTGATCACTGAGATGACAACACGTCCAACATGGCACAGTGGGTGGCATGGTGGAGGAACGCTGAGTGGCGACACATGGGGCTCTTTGATCCTCGCAACAATCCTCTGGCTGAGCCAAACATAAAGATGTCCTTTACCAAAGTCCAAAGAGAAGGTATTAAAGTTACCAGCATCAGCTGTAAGGGAGCAGGGGCTCAGTGGCTGCAGGTGCAAAAATACATCCTGTGCATCCACCCAGGAGCATGGGTAATTATTCCTTCAGGAAAGGTGCACTGTGGCAGAAGGCTGCACAAAATAAATATGGAGACATAACGGCACATTTGCAAACTTTATCCACTGGAGAGTGTAATCAAGGGCAGATGCTGATTCCTAGTTCCTTGCAGTGACCATGGGAGTGTTGCCTTATAAAAATGGTGACCCTGGGCTGTTGGGTGATGGCTGTTTGCCATCATTCTGACCTGCCCTTGGTTTTGCTGCTTCATCCCAAATTGCTTGCTCCTAATTGGGGAAGGCAGGTAGAAAACAGCATCTCTCTCACACATTTGTTAGTGGACCTAAGCTGGAAATTAGGGCTGAGTGAGAATTTGCTTTTCTAATCCAGAAGGACTGTCTTTGATGCTGATAGCTGCCATAGCCTGAAATCCAAAAATGCAAGCATACTGGAAAAAATAATAGATAGATAGATAGATAGATAGATAGATAGATAGATAGATAGATAGATAGATAGATAGGTTGGTAGGTAGGTAGATAGGCTGACATATCAATAGATAGATAGATACATGGATGGATGGATGGATGGATGGATGGATGGATGGATGGATGGATGGATGGATGGATGGATGGATGGATGGATGGACGGACGGACGGACGGGTAGATAGATACATAGATAGATGGATAGACAGGTAGATATATAGATGCATAGATAGATATAAATATACATGTATATCTCTATCTACATCTCTATATAAAAACAGCAAAATAATAATAAAAAAAAGGTTAAGGAGTTCAAGAAAGCCACTTAATTTCATTTGAGACAAATCCCTTTGAGCCCTTAATGTTTTCTTGTATAAAAACAGTGTCTGCTGCATGAAAAATAATGAAAAAAAAAAAGAAAGTCAAAGTGTTCCATTCTGTGAAGGTGCAGACACAAGGCTCCTGGACATTGTCTGAGCGTGCCTGCTCAGTTTTAGAGCAGGATTGTGCTGAAGTCAGGGCTTTAAAAGAAGTTTTAATTTCAGTGAGAGTTACACTTCCTTTGGCTGGGAAAACTGAAGTTTTGAGCAAAAACTTTATGATTACTCTACTTGTGATGCTGGGACCAAATTATAAATGCAATTTGTGTATCGGAAATCCCCTTGAAATTTCAATTAAATTTGATATATGTGTTTTCAGCATCTTTTCCTACCAGAGTTGGTTTCTGGGCCAAACTCTTCCATCCTTATTCATACACAGTAAGTGGAGACTTTCCTGCTGACTGCTTCAGAGTTTGATCCTTTTCTTTCAGTCTATTGCAGCTTCTCAGTGGAAAAAGAAAAAAGACAAAGGATATTCTAAGAGCAGTAGCTATTTTTCCGTTGCTTTCCATCTGGTACGTGATCTGCGATCATACCTCCAGGTCATTATGCTTGTAATGTTTATTGGAAAAATTAATCTTTAACTTTAAGGCTTTACACAGGAAATATTAAAGTAAATTAGGGCCCTATACATCCATTTTCAAATTTCCTTTCGGCCTCACAGTACCTACTTCTTTCATGAAAAGAGATCAAGATTATATATATTTTTTTCAAGCCGTTCCACTTTTGCTTAAATGACAAAATTTCCTGGAAGTACAATTTACCCAGCTACCTTCGTTATTATCTCCAGCCCATATTAGCAGCTAAGCGGTTGTTGACATTCCCTTTCAATATTGCTACTAAAACCCCATGAAGTTCATGCAGAATTTATATACCGAATGTCAACTCATTTCTGAAATATGTAATAGGAAAAGATCGGCCCATGCCTTTCTGGCCACCTACATTTCAGAAGGTATTGGCTGGTATTAAAGTAGTGTATACATATATATTTTAAGAAACCACACATTTTCTGGGCCAGATTCCAAGGGCATATAAAGTAGTTTAGTTGGTTATGACTGCACGAAGAGCTAGATGGAAAACAGAACATTCTCAGAGGGTTTGGGCGCACATGAAGTTCTTTCCAATATTAATGTGAGTGGGGGTCATTAATTTTGCTTTTATTTCAGAGGATGAGATGTCGCTCTTCTGGATAGTCTCAGGGCACAATGTGAAGCCACATCTACCAAAGGCACAATGCTGTCAATGCCTCCCAGTGCTGAGGCTTAACACACCCCTCTATTCATGGCGCTTCTGGGCTGAGATGGAAATACTGGTGCAAAAAAGAATCCCAAAATTGCAGGGACAGTTTGAGGTCTGAGGACAGACAGCCATGTGGGAGGAGAAGAAAACCACAGCAAGTCTCTGGCTCTCACCTCCAACAGCCACTGTAAACCTCATTCTCCCAAGCTGGCCATGTGTCCTCGATCCCATGCTGCCTTGGATGCAATGAGGGAAAGCTGGCTTGGGAAAAACCTTTCCCTCTTATTCATGCTGTTTGTATTTACTTTGAGTCCTTGCCATCAAACAATGCCTGTCCTACCTGGGTAAGCTGGTTGTGTGAAGAAGGTCACTAAGACAGACCAACACAATAAAAGGAGAAAAGGCATATTATAGAGTCATAGAATCATTAAGGTTGGAAAAGACCTCTAAGAGCATCAAGTCCATTCCCAATCCATCCATGCCATACTGACTCACCATGTCCCACAGTGCCACATCTCCAGGGTTCTTGAACACCTCCAGGGATGGTGACTGAGAAGAAATTTTCCCCAATATCCAACCTAATTTCCCCTCCTTCATTTCTGCACTTTTTAAGAAGGGAATGAGGGTACTTTGCAGCAGAGCTGTTTGTGATAGAGTCGTCTCCAGGTGGAAGACATTAAAGTAGAGGGAGATATTTTTTTTTCTTTACCATTCCTATATGTCCTCTTTAATACCATTAGACTTGACATATCCTTGAGGTTTCTCATGGAACCGACTCATCTTCTCTATTCCCAGAAAATGCTGAGTTTCAATCACAGCTAAAAGTTGTTCAAGGCTATGCCTTTAATGATGCCAATGGAGAGATTGCATAACACCAAAATAAAATTTAAAGTAATCAGATCTCTCTTTAGGAAAAAAAACAAAAAACCAACCTCTTCTCTTGTATTGTGGGACCACATCCATCAGCTGTAGATGCAGCTCCTTTTCTTAACAGAACACAAAAAAACACCATAGTAAACAGCAGAAAACAAAACCACATGCTACCATGGAATGATCCTGAATACCAAAAACCTACAGGGGAGAGACCAGATGAATTATGTCCCTTGATGCTAACCAATGTGCTTGGCTGTCCCCTGGGGCCAGAGGTACAACATGACCCATGAAACCCTATGGATGTGGGTTCTCATACCCTGGGGCCATAGCAGCAGGAGTAGAAGCAGCACCAGCCCTCTTGCACACAACCTGTCTCCAGGCCACCCCAGACCACAGATGTCCTCCTGGGAAGTGAGACCACCACCACTGAGAGCTTTGCAAGGATGTGAAATTTTGCTCCCTGGGAGCTCTTTGCACAGAGCCGGCATCAGTTGTTAATTTTTAGTCATGAGATTTCTCTCTCAGACTGATTCTATCATTTATTTCCAAGCCCTTGGGCCAATGTAGGCTGGACTTCATTTATTTTAAACTTCTCTGCCTGGGACTTATTGTTCTGTGCTTTTGGTTCACAGCTCTGTAAGTCATTACTAACTCCATCCCTTCCCCCAGATGTAATTATTGGGTCTTTTGTCTTCTTCCACTACTTTTTTTCTTTCAACACAGAAAATTAGCTTTGTAGCTGCAAAAGAGAAAAGCCCTGGAATCCCTTACTTTACCTTAAAACAAACAATCAGTTTAAAACAAAAAGAGAGAAGGAGGGAGATTATGTTGCAGTGCAGCACACCAGAAAGCTGATGACCTGCCTGCCACCAAATGGCAAAGCCTTTAAACAGAGCCAGAAGTTGTGCCATGACACAAGCCTGGTCCAGGATGCTTAGAAGCAGTTCAGTATTTCCCCAGCATGCCAAGTTATTTACAGCAAGACTGTAGGTATAGGCAATAATGGAGGTAGACGGCAGCTGCAAAGAAGCCTGACTCAAATTTTCCTAGGGCTCCAGGATGTCTGGATCAGAAACCTGCAGGTGACAAGCAGGGTGTCTTTTGACTCATCCTTGTTCTACAGGTGTGAGTCATTCATGCAGTCGGTTGCTTGAATACATTCAGGTTTACAAGATTTCAGGCAGAGTGCTCCCAGGAACTGAGTCTGAATCCTTGAAGGACAACTGGAAATCACTGGTGGGGAAGAGGAAATGCTTTGTGAAAGCATCAAGCAGTGCTCTTTACAGGCTGTGTAGGGCCCAGCTGAAAGAAGGGGAGAAAAAAAGACCCACTCAGTACCATTTCATCACATGTTAAGGTGGTTTTCTTAAGATCTTGGCCATTCCACTTTACAAGCTAAGGAGAACGTCCTGGGAGGCCGAGAAGTTTTCCTTCTGGTGGGGCAATATTTGGGTGGATCTGGGACCCATTTAACCCTAATCCACCCTTGGCGTAATGTCTCAAATTCCTTTGCTGCATACAGACTGCTGCTCCATTCTGGTTTCATTACACTCCAAGCAAAGCTGCAAGGGCTCAGGGATGCTATTGCCATCAAAGGCTGGAGGGCTTTCATGCCACGTCTTCCATGGAAACTTCTCATGGTCTCGCCCACTTGCTGGCATTATTTCAGCTGTGCTCACAACTCCATGCAGAGACATTGCAGGAGAGGCAGAAAAGTTTATGCCACTTCTCATCTACGTGTTTTGAAGAGAATGGGCATCAGCAACAAAAAAGAGATTCAATCCCAACCATCAGGAGATGGCATCTGTAGGGACCTGGGACGCAGACAGAAAGATCACCTTGGCATCTAAAAGCTTCTGAGGAGAAAAAGAATCTTCTGCCTTTTCTATCAAAACATAAGAAAAGCATAATCCAGCTTTCTTGACTGCATGCCAGGAGAAGAGTGATGAGCCTTGGCCCTTTAACTCGTGCCAAAGCCAACAGGCACTTTTGGACCTCCGTGATGCAGGAGAAGACCCTTGCCAGAGTGAGTCATGCTAAATGAGGTGGGCACATAAAAGTCAGCCTGCTTTGACACTGCACACACCTGCAGAAGACAATCAAAGCTCCTGTGGCTACTACTATTCACCTCCAATGTGATTTTGGCCAGGAGAGGAGAATGCGAAGTAGCAGTGCTCCCTGCTCCAGCTGTTTGTGGATCAGGTATGGGTCCATAGAAATATAGAATCATAGAATAGATTGGAAACCTCTAAGAGCATCAAGTCTAGCCCCAACCCACCCCCACCACGGCCATTAGTCATGTCTCTCAGTGCCATATATCTGTGTTTCTTGAATACCTCCAGGGATGGTGACTCCATCACTTTCCTGGGCAGCCTATGCCAATGCATCACCTCTTTTTCATTCAGATTCCCATCCTTTCAATCCCAGTTGAAAAATCTCTGAAGGCTGCAGTGTCTCAGGAGATCATACACAAGACTGGGAAGAGCAAATATGAACAGGGTTTTATAGCTGGCATGCGGGAAAGGAGAAAAGAAGTGGCAGTGTTGTGAAATAGAAGCAATATCCCATTAAAAACAGTGTTTGAAATGAAGTGAAGATTTACTCATCTCAGGAGCTGACACCTTAGTGGGGTGGATGGCTCTGCTTATTGATTTGGGCTGGAAAGCAAACAAGACAAAAATAAGTTGACTTACTTTGTGTATTTGCACTCCGAAGAGGAAAAACCCAGCAAGTGATAACATATCTGGGAACTCTTGGGCTGCTCCACATCCCTTATTTCTTCAGCAAGGCCTAAATGCAAGTCCTGGGACTAGAGGGAAACAGAAATCCCAGCCCTCTTCATCTTCTGCACGTTGCAGAGATGTGCAGGGTAAATAAATCCGCACTTTCAGCCTTATAGGTGAATCCCTACCATGTCCTGCTGATCTCGCCTGAGTGGGAAAAGCATGGGAACAAGGAGGTGAATGAAGGATCCTCTCAATGCAAAACCATGGGGAGGTTTGGATCAACACCACCAGAAACAACTCAAAACAAATCTCAAATAGCTGGAGTTTTCTGGCTGCTGTTTTGAAATATTTGGCTGTGTAGCCCTTCAAACCTCTCATCTCTCACTATCAGAAAGCAAGGCAGCACCTCCTGTTGACTTCAGTGTGCTTTGGCTTGGACCTCATGCAAGCATCCCTTGATGTTTAAGTGGACCTGGAGCAGGGGGGGGGACACCATTTGGTATTGCTTTCCCCCTCCCTCCCTGGTTTCACACTCCAAGGGTAATATTTTCACCCTAGGACCATCTGTCCCCAGTTTTCCCCACCTCCTGAGGCTGTATCTCAGCTCAGTTTGACAGCCCTGCTCCCCTGCTGAGCACACAGGCAGTTATGGTGTCCCTTACACGTGACATTGAAACACATAGCTCTGACGAAGGGACGTCTTCCTGAGGCTTTCCATTACGTCCTCCAGCCACAGCACCATCAGTGTCAGAGACAAGGACTGAGAGTGAGATGAATTTCATGGAAGTTTTCCTCCTGAATCAGGCAGTATTTGGGCTATGGATTGAATGAGCATCCCAGGGAAACCTGATTGCTGCCAGATTTGTCAATCCAGTGAAGTCTGTACCATGTAATGTTTCTTCTTCACCCTCCTCTGCAGGAGCTCATGGCAGCCAGCATTCCAGATGGGGTAAAGATCAGGTTCCTCATCTCCCTCTGGCTCACACAACCCTTTATGCACAATAAGGAAGCACAATCTCCCTAAAAATCCATTCCTCCACCCAGACTAGCTCTCACTGTCTCTTGATTTTTTTTCTATAAATAATTTCCTTTGATTTTGCAATCTTTGCATTAGCCTGTAGGACCAAGCTGAGTCAAACTCTTCCCACCACACAAGGAGCAAAGCCACTTACCCTTCCCTTTATAGAGGAACAAACTAGAAACAGAGTGAAATAGGAACAAACTGTGTTCTTATCTAGCATCTTTCTATCATATGTGACAACTCAAGACCAAGACTTTGAATTCACTTGGTTGAATGACACGCTACAGGACATTCAGAGCTCTGTGTACACTCCCATCTGGTTATGGTTGCCTTCAGGTCCATCAGCTGATAGGGCTGTGGGTCCCCTGGGTTTTCCATCAGCAATAGAGGAGAGGACCCAGGACTGTGGGAACGCACTGGTATTTTTTTTGTGCTGGTGATTTTTCCTCTTCACATCCAAACTTCTGCCTCCATCGTTACACTGATAACAGTTAAAATGATGTGGTAGATCTGGGTGGAAGGAGCTGTAAACATCACTGGTGCAAAGGAAAAATGAATCGCAGTTGTTGGAGGCTAACATGAAAGCAGCAAATTAATTAAAAGGAAAAATAAAGGAATAAGATCTGTCTATCCCAAGGGCTGAAAGTTATGCAGTCTGTGGAACAAAAGGAGCATTGCATGAGAATAAACTCAGTGTTTGTGCCCATACTTGCAGAATTCACTTGAATTTTGTGGCAACTTAATTTTAGAAAGGAACCAACTTGAGAAAAACTGTAGGGACATAATGGATGGGTTGAGCTCAGCGTTATACTGGGGCACAGTTAGGAACTCCTTAATGGGCAAAGCTCAATCTGTTGGGGCATCCAAAATCCCAAGTATCACTCAAAAATGTTTGGGTGGACACTGAGGAGAGTAATAGAAGCCTGGATTTTAAAGCTGAAGTCCACTTAGTGTGCAAAATTACCTCAGAGAAGGGCAAGAAGGAGGAGCCTCTCCCTAGTACCCACATATCCTAGACACCAGCAATGCTCAGTATGCAAAGCAGGACGTCTCCCCATCTTCCTCCACAAATTTGACTTTCTCAGCTCTCCCAATGATGCGGCTTGAAGCACAGAAGTGTTCTGTGAGGAATGTGTTTCGGGATGAAGATGAATACCTCAGAGCCTGACAGCATAAACACTCCGAGCCTGCTTGGCTTCTTCCAGTGCCAACTCTCTGGATGGACACAGAAAGCTCCTTCCCCACCCGTGGAGTCTCTTTGGTTCTCTCTGATGAGTTGGAGCTGTTCTGACCCAAAGCAGATGGAGTCAGTTATTTACAGCACGGTCTCCTAGGTGCACTCTTGACCCACTGCTTGCTGGTCTCAATAGACATTTGCACTGGTGCTGGCTGATGGTTTCGGTATGACACAGAGAACATTAGTGGAGCAGAGCCAGGCAGAGGCCCATAGAGAACAAGCAGGGATGCAGAGCTGGGAGAAACTTTGTGGTCCCAAGTCAAGCAGTTGTGTGTTGCATTCAGGTGGTGAGAAGGGATGTAAAGCCTCCTTGCTCACCCTTTGTAGCTGGGCACCATCTGAGGGGATGCCACACTTGGTTGGGACATCACTGAGCACTGAGATTGGTGGGAAGATGGGGTTGTGGGCAGAGGGGGAGGAGGGCAGCTCTGAGATCTGTTGGCCTGGGATGTGGTGGGAGAGCAATTTAGTCAACTCATTGCATGCAATATCTGCTTGAGGCTCTGAGGAGCAAAGCAGGAGGACAAGCTGACTCACTTCTGCTCCAGCTCCCTAAGACAGAATTTGCTTGGCTGTGTGGGCTTAAGAAATCTGCCTTTCCCTTGTCCTTTACCCCTCATCGCTTGTAACTCCCATTAAACATTTGGGTTCCCTTGAAACATGCCACAGAATGTACAACTACCATTTTCTGCATAGCCCAGAGAAAATATTATCATACCTGCTGCTGTCCAAGCAGCTGAAAGGAGAGGTGAAGGAATGTCAAAGATAGCACGTGGGGAAGAGTGTTAAAGGGTGACAAGGACTTCAGCACTTGATGCATATGATTCCTTCAGATATGGCCAACAGAGGCTTATTTGGTCCCGCTCCTTTATAAACCTTCTTCCTATATTTCTTTTTTTCTCCAATGAAAGAAAGCCTCAAGTTCAGAAGGAGCAAAGAAAGATTAAGTAGAAGGAGTTACATTTTCCTGGCTGCTATCAATGCTTCTTTTCCAGCTTTTCCCTTTTTTCTCTTCACACTGACATACCTTCGACGTTTTATGAGCTGAACTGTATTTCATTGCACGAGGCACTGGCAGACAATCTGAGAGCCTTTTATTCTGAGGTGCTTTTCAGCTTCCAGGCTATGATCTGCATCGCCTCGAACCAGAGCCAGGCTGCAGTCGTGGGCCTGGCTGACATTTAACAGGGAAAGGGAAGCGAGGCATCAGCTCATGAAAGCGTTTGAAGGCTCAAGTGTTGCATATTAAGATATGCCAGCTCCGAACTCCACATGGCACACTCACTTGGCTGATATATTCACCTAGGTTAATTTTTGCAGAGTTAAGAGAGCTGGACAGGCTGACAAAGTAACTCTTAACAGTGATTTTCACCAGCTGCAAGTGTGCCCAAGATCAGCAGGAGAACAGCAAAAGTCTCTGCAAGGAGCTGTCAACCCATGGAACTCCTCGTAGGGTGGTGTTCAGTCTGGAGAAGAGAAGGAGACCTGATGGCAGCCTTCCAGTATCTAAAGGCGGGGTTGTAAGAAAGAAGGACAGACTCTTTAGAAGCATCTGCTGTGGTAGGACAAAGGTAAATGGCTTCAAACTAAAAGAGGAGAGATTTAGATTGGCTATAAGGAATAAAGTTTCTACAATAAGGATGGTGAAGCACCAGCACAGGTTGCCCAGAGAGGCAGTGAATGTCCCATTCCATTCGAGCTTGGGGCTCTGAGCACCTGGTTGAGCTGTAGGTGTCCCTGTTCATTGCAGGGGAATTGGACCATATGACCTTTATGTGTCCTTTCCAACTCAAATGATTCTATTATTCCTATGCATTTCATAGCCAAACTCTCTGTGTCATTGGTTACTTCAGTTAAGGAGGGCTGGGACATGCATTCTAATAACAGGTTGAGAAGCTGAGGTCATAACTCACATTCACAATTTGCTAGCTACTATGGACATCTGGTAAGGTAAAGATAAGAGATCTGGGTAAAATCAGTCCAGAAACTAAAGGCCAAAACTGTTGCTGATGGGAAAGAAGCTGCTGGTGGAGTTTCTCTGCATATCCATGTTGCAGTTCAGCTGCTGTATATTATTTGTTGTTTTAACAGCAGTAATGCAGCTAATGGAAAAGAGAAAAATGTGATGCTGCATTAGGCAGCTGAGCACTCTACAAACACAGCACGGTTACTGTGAGGCTTAGATCATTTCAGCATCTGGGAAAAGGCTGAAAACAGTCAGAAAATGAGCTGGAGAGCAGAGGACCAGAAAGGGAAATATCTGCTAATGGAAAGGTGTGGCTGCCTGGACTGTCTGGGAAAGACATCCATAAGTTATTGCAGGAAAGCACCTAAGGCTGTTAGCCATGATGTGCAGGTGCAGTGTTAGAAGCAGGAGGTTGCAGGGCTGATCTACTCCCATAAATCACAGAGTGAGGGGCAGGGGGATTAGGTCTGGGACTGCACTGTGCAAAACTGGAGTGAAATGTTTCTATCCACGGATGGCTGATGGAGAGATAAAATAGAGCAGTGTGCAAATTCAGGGTTTGAAAGCATCTGGGAGGAGAGAGAAAATGTGGTTTTTTTCCTAATCAGGTCTCACAGAGGTGGGGTGAACTTGGTACCACTCTTGTGAAGATTTTTGTATGCAGTTCTGGGCACTGCAATATAAGGACATCAAACCATTAAAGAACATCCAAAGGAGGTCGATGAGGATGGGAAATGATCTGGAGGGTAAAATGTGTGAGGAGTGGCTGAGTTCCTTTGGGTTGTTTGGCCTTGAGGAGGTTGAGGGGAGGCCTCATGGCAGCCTGCAGCTCATCATGGTGGTCTACAAACTCATCATGGCAGACAGCAGCTCATCATGACGGCCTACATATTCATCATGGCAGCCTGCAGCTCATCATGGAGGCCTACAAACTCATCATGGCAGCCAGCAGCTCATCATGACGGCCTACATATTCATCATGGCAGCCTGCAGCTCATCATGGAGGCCTACAAACTCATCATGGCAGCCAGCAGCTCATCATGACGGCCTACATAGTCATCATGGCAGCCAGCAGCTCATCATGGTGGCCTACATATTCATCATGGCAGCCTGCAGCTCATCATGGCGGCCTACAAACTCATCATGGCAGCCAGCAGCTCATCGTGGTAGCCTACATATTCATCATGGCAGCCAGCAGCTCATCATGGCGGCCTACATATTCATCATGGCAGCCTGCAGCTCATCATGGTGGCCTACAAACTCATTATGGCAGCCAGCAGCTCATCATGGCGGCCTACAAACTCATCATGGCGGCCTGCAGCTCCTCATGGTGGAATGGGGGAGCAGGCTCTGATCTCTGCTCTCTGCTGACACCCAAGGCTTCACAGAGGTGCAAGGAGCTGTGAAGGGACTCTTTGTCCCACATATGAAGAGCAGTGTGGGCTGCTGTGATTTGAGGAACCTCTTTTTTGCTGAAGTCAAGCCTCTCCCCTCATCTCCCACACATTTTCTCTTCCCTTTTTCTCCCCTCTTGACTATGCTCTTTGTTTGCTTGGCTTGCTTGCAATATTGAACCCTTTTTCATGCAACACTCCCCCACACAACATTCATTAAGCCCCTTCCTGCTCTTTCAAAGCTGTCCCAGGTGGTAGGAAATTTCCTTAGCCTAAAGAAGAACTCCAACTACAGTAATTGCTTGTCACTATCTGCTCAACAGCTCCTGGCTGTATTGTCTTGCTCTGTGAATCCTTTGTTTCTTACCAATCTGCCCTGTTCTCTCTGTTATTGTAATATATCACAAATACACATTAGTGATGTCAGTCCTCAATTTGCTACGTGGTTTTGGCTGGGTTGGTCAATCCGATGGTATAGATGTTGGGCTGTAGGCCAATGAGTTCAGAAATGACAGCTGAGTTGATGTGCGTCACTTTGGGGGCATCTGGTGCCTGATTTTCAGAGGTGTTGGAGACAGCTGACAGGACCTCCCTATGCTTCACATTGCTATGTTATGCATCTTCGATGATAGCTTGCTTTAGTACATATTTGGCATTGCTTTCTTCATATTGTTTAGATCATGGAAAGTGGCATTAACACTAGTGGCAGATTTCTGCATGGCTCAGGGCTCACTCAGTAGGTGGGAAAACCACAAAACAACTTTGCCCAGACCCTAGCAAGATTTCATAGAGAAGGAAGGGTGACCATCTCCCCAGAGGAGAGATATAAGAGACACATGTTTGAGCCATCCTTGGGTCACACCCTACCCAGAGAAAATAGATATTTCTGAAATACCATTTATCTCATCCTAAAAGCAGTATGTAAAGTAGATTAGATACATCTCCTATTTCTCTGCCTAACTAATCTGGCTCACTCTAACCATGTTTTGATGCTTTCTCAGAAGGGAATGATTGGGAAAATTGCTATGTTTTCCCAACAAATTGAGCAGATAACCAAAGTGCTGATGTTCTAGTTGGTAAAGAAAATTGCCTCTATAAAGGCAGCTTGCTGCACAAGGATGTGGGCCTTTGCAACCCAGGCCATTCTATGATTCTATGATTCTATGATTCTATGATTCTATGATTCTATGATTCTATGATTCTGTGATTCTATGATTCTATGATTCTATGATTCTATGACTCTATGACTCTATGATTGACAGAAAACTGTGGAGATGTGGCAATAAGGGACATGGTTTAATGAGCGTGGTGGGGATGAGCTGATGGTTGGACCTAAAGATCTTTTCCAACCTTTATGATTCTATGACTCTATGATGTTACGTGCCAACTTATTTGGTGGGACAGGCAGTGGATATTTCATGGCAGAATTGGCATCAGACTGCTTAAAATGTCAGTGGAATTGTAGTGTTAGTCTATCCCTGCATGCCACTGCATTTCATGTTTCCCATAGGAGCCCATTTTGGGTTATTTCTGGAGTTTGGACACACAAGATTTATATTAAGTTGTGAGGTTATTAGACAGGAAAATCCAAGCAATGAATTCAAAGCTAGATCCAATTTGCCTTAATATTGAAGACTATTCAGATGTGGAAGTTTTTGTCAGATGTCTACATATTAATATGCAGTAACAGAAAACCATGAATCGAATTTAACCCAATGCAGCATTGACTTACTAATGAGCTGGTTTTATTTCAGGCTTCTTGTGAAAGAATAGTGTGAGAAACTTTGTTTCTAAAAAAAATAAAGTAATATTCTTGGTGGAATAGGCTGCAAGTAAGAAGTATTTAAACTAGATGAGAGCATGGTACAAACACAGATGGTCATAACCTGATGACAAATGAAGTGAGATTACAAAGTAAGAGAACATGTCTTATTTTCAGAAATGGGAGGATCCAGGACAACTTTCCAAAGAAATAATTGCTGTGTGAGAAATAAAGACATTTTCAGACAGACCTGGTCGTTTTCTGAATGGATTTAAATAACATGATTGAGAATGATGGCAGGGAAGTGGACTTTTTAAGCCTAGAGGTCCCGTCTCATCCTATGCCTCATGGACTGCTCTCAGTGATACATTTGTCATCAATATTCCACAAATATTTCTGGGCAGGAAATGAAGAATCTCATATCCCACTGAAACCTTAGAAAAAATTAGATACTTGTTTTCTGCATCCATGCATTTCCTGCTGCTCTTTCTTTTTATTCTTCTTGAATGCAAGTCTTTCATGGCACAATGAAAATTCTAACGGTTCCTTTGGGAGTTTTTCTACTTTTGTTAATTCTCCATCCAAAGTCACGATCCTCTTATGCCATTACAGGTATTTACTGTGGAAATAACTGTGATATCCAGAAGAACAGTGTTAGGGATGTAGCATCAGAAACACAAGAATATTTCAAAGTCTGAGATCCTGTGTTCAGTCATCTTTAGTTAATAAAGATTGAAGAGAGAGACTAAACAACAGACGTATCCATTTACTCCAGAAACATTTATACACGCAGCAAAGAATTTTCGGAGAGATATTTTGGCTCTTCTGTAAGTTCATCAAGCCAAAGGTGCTGTGCATCTGCCCAGTTCACTCCTTTTTATATAGTCACAAGTTATTTTGCATCTCATTCTCAACAATATAGACATATAATGAACCATGTATTGAATGAAACACCACTGTTTGAATGAAACAAAACTGTTGCCTAACTGTACATTGAGGCCATGCAAAACTTATTGTCTGGCATCTCAAACTACCACAGATTCATTGTCTGGCATTGCTTTTACCTCATCCATCAGTTTGGCTTTCCTCAGATCCAAGTTCTTGCAGGTCTTCAGCTAAGGCTCAGCTGAATTCAAACTTGGTTCATTCTTGCTTGTCCCTGTTATTTCTCCACAATCATTTCTAACTCAGCCCTCAGTTTTCCTGAAATATTTCTGTTCCTCTTAGGACTTACATCTGACTCATGGAGCAATGTGAGTGTTTAGTTTATTTAATGTTTGAATTTGCTTCTTATTTTCATCCTGATTGCAAAGATTTAACCTCTCGCACCTCAGTAATGTGTTCCAGATTCTTCAAAACACTCCTTGGTTTGTTCCTCCAAGCGAAAAGCGCCAGGTAAAATCCAATAGTGGACTAAATGGCCAGGAGATGAAGGCTTATGGGAGAACTAAGGTCTTTTCACTTTCAAGGTTTTTTTTCCTTGCAGTGATTCTAGTTTTTATGAGAGCCAAGAGAATGACCCTGCATTTGCTGAGACAGATCCATCTCAGCATTCATTCCCTTGTGGAAGAGTGGTCTCTGCAACAGCAACGATGGGCAGAGGGGATGCTTACAGGAGACAGCTGGGGGGAAATTTTGGTTTCCTAATGGGAGTATTGATGTATGATTTCCATCAGCATTAGTTTTGTTGTTCATTAGGAGTGATGAAAAATTTCAAGGTGTAAGAAGGCTGAGCCTAGATTCTTGATAGTTTTCTCTCTTCAAGCTGAGGAGTGAATGTCTCCAGTTCCCCACAGCCCAGATGAGAGGAAGTTGAGGAACCACAAATGCTTTGGATCTGGTTTCCCAACCCCTATCCCTGGCTGTTGGCATTGCCCTTCACTTCCCAAGATGCAAGCTGTGGAAAAGGCTTGAAGAGAGGCTGGCACAAAGCTGATAGCTCCAGAGTAGAGCTGTGCTGGGCATCATGTGGTTCCCAGCCTGGTTTTTGTAGCCAAGTTCCAAAACTTCATTTTCCATTCAAAATGAGGAGCAATACTAAATTCTGGAGTAAGAAAATCTTTCTCAGCAGTGACGTAATTATTACCCGTCCAGCTCTAACAGCCTGCACAACTCAGACAAGTCCACGGAGAAAAAGGGATGACAGCATCTAAGGGAGAAAGGAAGCAAGTGAGCAAGCCAAGCCATCCAAACTAACTTGATTTTCTCCAGTCTGGACTGTTTTCTACTAAAACATTTCCTTGGAGACTTTGGCCGGATCCTGATCATCCAGTTAGATCTAGTAGCATGATGCAGAACTCAGCATGACAGACGCTGCTGTCTTTCAGCAAAACGTGATGAGAACCTGGGTGACTTCATGTCCCCTCAAAGAACATCCTGTTGCCATACCCCTAAAGCAGTGGTCCCACAGCACTGCAGGCACCAGCTGTGTTGAAAACAAGCAGTGAGACATAAACTCATCCTGATTCTGCTTGCCTGCTTCCTCTGATTCACTCCTGCCTTCTTCTCTTTTCATCCTGGGACTCTCTGTGTTCAGTTTGCAGATCCCTCCTTTTCACAGCAATTGCCAGCATTCAAACTCCTCTGCCTATTGCCTGCTGCCAAGAGACAGTATTGTCAGCTTGATTTAAAGACGCCTCACAGCCTGGCAAGAGCACTGCAAGCATTTCAGAGTCCTTGCCCCTGCAGCAAGTAGAAAGAGCACAGAGAAGCAGGGCTGTCCTGAGAATTCCCCTTCTGCATGACAGTATTTTCTATTTCCATCCAAGCTTCAAGAGTCTCCCTGCCAGGACAATTAGTTAATGAGTTTCAAGCAAAGCATATGGCTGATCCTGAAGCTTTATCATGCCTCAATTCACTGAAAGCAAAAACAAGAAAATGAATAATCTGTGCAAACATCCTCTCTGGCAAAAATTAAATGTATAAATAAAAAGCTTTCCACAGATTGTACAGCACAGTTTTAGGGCAAAAAGAAAATACATGGAAACTTGCATAGGCACTCATTGGTTTCAGGTGAATGCATCATTCTGTGTTCTGTGCAGAACTGATCTCCCTTCTGAACAACCAGCTTAAGGATTGGGCTGGGAACAGCGATTTCCTTGAGGAATAGTTTATAGAATCATGGAGTCTCCAAGGCTGAAAAAGATCTTCAAGGTCATCCAGTCCACCCATTCACCTACCACCTGTAGAACCCCACAGATGAAGATGTTCCCTATTTGGGGTGCACAGTGGTACGGATGTGGTATGCAGTTTCTCAAAAGATGAGAAAAAGGAGCCATCTTAACTTCAGATTAATTTACTATTAAAAACAAGAACAAAGTTGTTTAAAATGCATTAAAAATCTCCTTCTACTGCTTCATGTACTGAAAAACCTGGGGAAGTAGCATATATTTTAGTCCTGGTGAGAACCAGTGATGGTCACAGCTGGAACTTGACCTAACCTTACTGACATACTCCCCCCAGGATATTCAGGTCTATAAAACAGAGATCTGCCTGCAAAATATCTTTTCTTTTCCTTGATCTGTCTGAACAGATCAAAAATAGTCCCCATACATGGACCCATCTAGCAAATGGATTGCTCCCAATTGAATCTCCATCTTCCCCATCATGGGAGGTCTTCCATGTTTCATTGGTCAAGTCCCTGAGAAACCTAATCAGGCCTGCTCCAAGGAGGATGCTGAACTGGATAACCTCCAGAGGTCCTTTCCAACACAAACTGTCTTCTGATTCTATGATTTTATGGAAAGATGGAGCTAAAACTGGAAGCTGAGGCAGCAGACCTTTTCCCAGGGCTGTCTGCAGATTGCTGACTCTGAAACAACACATTTCTTCCGTGGAGAAGGCTGGCTGAGAGCTGCTCCCATTCGTGTCATGGATCCATCTCTGCTTTCCTGGTTGCTGGCTCCCTGGAATGTAAATCCACGTCCCCCAGTGCCACATCTCTATGGATCTTGAACACCTCCAGGGATGGTGACTCCACCACAGCCCTGGGCAGCCTGTGTCAATGCATCACTACATTTCCTAAATTTCCTAATAGCCAGCCTGGGAATTAGCCCCTATCAGAGCTGCCATAATGACAACATTGCTATTACTCCCATAAATTGGGATGTACAAACCTATACATTGGATAACCAGAGATATTTTTAACCAAGGACAATGCATCACATCCTTCTTCACCTGGGGAATCCACTGGCATCTTCAGAGCTGAAGGAGGGTTTCAATGCCAACAAAAGGTATTTTAGCTTATCCTGGTAGATCCTTCCTAATGCTGGTAGAGATAAGCAGTAAATAGTTGACCCACTATCTTTTATATCTAAGCATTTTAGACTTGCTCATGAGCTGTGACTGCACTTTCCCAGGCAGTTGATTCATTTTAGGGAATAATATTATTTACAGACATTTCCTGTTGCTGCAGGATTAATACTCAATAAGGAATAACTCTGCCCCATGTGAAAGTCTTGGAAAGTATTTCTCTCTGAAGATAGTGGTGTTCATCAAGGGGTCAGAGGAGGAAGGAGTTGGCCAGGTGTCTGGCAGAACGTGAGATGTTGCTTCATTGCTGGGCTGGTGATGGAGAATATATCTTGTTACAGAGGGAACCCTTTTGCCATGTTACCAAAGGGACAGATGTGCCTTGGAGAATTGGATGATGTTCTGGATCTCCTCCATGCACGTGGAAGCGTGATTTATTTTTCAGTTGCCTGCTGGATTCATTAGATTTTCCTTTTAAGATTTGAAGATGCTCTCCTTGAACCAAATGGCAGAAATCCTAATGTGCTCACAGGGCACAGATGTAAATCCTGCCACCTGATCTTGTATGTTGTAATGTTTTAGCTGCTTGAGCTGTATTAGTTGAGAGTCATTACTGCCTGCAGTTGCTTTCCCTTTGTTTTCTGCCGTAAATAAATTGATAATAGTTATAATTTTGATGCTTTCAAAACAAGTCATGTTCCCTGTGCTTCATCTCGTCTATCTTAGATGCAGCCCCCATACAATTAGAGGGTAGAAAAGCCACATTGTCAGGGTGCATCAGCATTTTCCCTTCCATCGCCTTCTCTGAGCTGCAGTGCCATCTCATGAGAGCATCACCTGGGCTGGTTTTATGTTATCAGAGCTTTCCATCCTTGTCACTGTGAGGTTTTATTTCATATTTCACCCGCTCCACACTGCCAAAATTCTTGGAGTGGATGAAAATGTGAAACATGACGATCCCACAGATCCCAAACACTGTTTGCTGGAGGTCCCTGGTAGGTACATCTCCAGACTCGATATGTTATTTCTATGTTAGCATCAGAAAAGCAGGGGAAAGCTGTCGGAATGCAAACACCTTCAGGCAGACAAGATAAAATCCGCTCGAGGACGGAGCTGAGCTAACAAGAGGACGGATTGCTGGTCTGATCCAACTCCCACACAGGGAATGGAAATGTTCCCACTGATGTAATCAGAGCTGGATCAAGCCCAAGATGACCAGCGATTAATCATGATTATTTATTTGTTAGCACCGGCGATGGATTTGAAAATTTACAAGACATAAATATAAGGCAGATACTTCCCTGAATTGCTCAGCAGCCAACTTCTCTGGTTTTACAAGAAGAGGCACTCTGGAAAGTCAGCATGAGGTATTTATTTAGCTTGATTTTAATCTATCCTTCTACGCTTACATGCTGCTGGGACAGAGAGGGCATTTAACTGATGAGGGGTTAGTGGTGCTGAGCCTTCTGGAGGAAGCCCTGTGTGCAGCAGGGAGTTGAACTAGGTGGGAGGACATGAGCGGGGGGATTTCACTGCTTGAACAGCAGAAGATGTAGAGGAAATGATTCCAAGCCAACAAGGCTCAGAGTCAGGGAGGATGGTGGGGACACAGTGATAGCAAAGAAGCCCTGGAACGTGAAATAATGACTTCAATCCTAGGGCTGGAGAAGTGAGTTGAGAGATAGGCAAGTATATGAGGTGTGGTGCAGTTATAGGAGGGGGAAGAGGATGCAGTTATAGGAGGGGGGAGAAGGAGGAGGTTATTTGAGGACTGTGGCTGTAGAGGAGTGGTCAGTGATGGTTCTCAGAACAAAATCAGGAAAGCACACGTGCATACACGTGGAATGACATAAGCATTCTTTAATCTTTTTCTGGAGTGCTTCCCTCCTGCTCATCACTCTGGTTGACACATTCATCCTTGGAGGTGTCTAAGTGTGGAGATGCGGCACAGAGGGACATAGCCAGTGGGCATGGTGGGGATGGGTTAGGGTTGGACTTGGGGACCTTAGTGGCCTTTTCCAACCTGAATGATTCTATAACTCTATGATT
>NC_140663.1:176599858-176637358 GCF_054131305.1 Coturnix japonica | reverse complement strand
CATTTATCATTGCAGGTCCAAATCATAAGGAACAGATCTCTGCAGTTTAGCAAACTGGGTGGTGATTTTCCTGGGTTTAATCTCCTTCCCAGAAGAAAAACGTGTGAGTGTATCTCACTTGGTTGGCAGACTGAGAAGGGCTGGAAGTGCAGACATGGAAGGTGCTTCACAGTCAGTCAGTTTAGCCAAAAATCAACTTCTTAGAACAGTGTTGAGAGCTTACAAGGAAGATAGACCAAAGAGTCCCCCAATATGGTGTATTTTCTCTTCTGCAAATCAGCTCTACATGTCTACCTTGCTGTGATGGTCCAAGTGCTACCAGTCCTTGGGAGGTTCAGGCTGGATATTAGGAAAAATTTCTCCTCAGAAGATGTGGTAATACATTGGTACAGGCTGTCCAGTTTGGTGGTGGAGACACTGTTCCTGGAGGTGTTCAAGATGGAGATGTGGCGCTGAGGGACATGGTTAAGTGGGTATGGAGATGATGGGTTGACGGTTGGACTTGGTGATCTTTTCCAACCTTAATGACTTTATGGTTCTATAGTCCTGTCCCTGGGTCTTTGACTCCACTATTTCACCAGAAACATGGGTGCACCGAATTTGAGCCTACTGACTGTCCTTACAACCCCAGTGCAATTAAACCTATGTATCATCTAAGCAAGCTCTGTTTTCACAGACCCTGCAAGCCTGTTCCAGGACTTCAATGATCTGATGCTTAGGAAACTTCATCTAATTTCCAGACTAAATTTACTCCAGGCCAATTAAAACCTACTTGTTGTCGTGCCAACATTTTTTTTCTTTCACTCCAGTGTTTCTTTTTGCTCCCAGCTATTTTTACCTCTCATGTGCAACTGCACTCATTTCCCCTCCCTGCCATTGTTCTGAGCTAAGAAAGTCCCTGCTCTGCAGGTGACAAGCTTTCCATCCTCTTGACCACATCCTGGCACTTCCTTGCACCTGCTTGATCTCAATGACTCATTCATGGACACGGCTGACCAAGCCTGGAGGAGATATTCCAGATACGCTCTTAGCAAAGCATCGCACTTTCCCAAGCACTAAAAAACAAAGACCCCCAAAATATTGCTGCTGAAGGTAAATTAGACACAAGCATCACTCTCATCTTTCCACTTCTCCTTCTCTGCACCCAAGGGGAGATTACTTTTGTCTGTACTGAGATCATCCACATGCCAGAGAATACAATGCATTGTTTGAGTGGTGTTAGCTGCAGGCCTGGTGATTTGTGCCTCAGGGCCCAGCTGGTAGATTGCAGCTATCCATCCTGTGTTGCAGAACTTGTGCCTTGCTTTTGCAGGTGTCCTCTCCTCTCCTCTCCTCTCCTCTCCTCTCCTCTCCTCTCCTCTCCTCTCCTCTCCTCTCCTCTCCTCTCCTCTCCTCTCCTCTCCTCTCCTCTCCTCTCCTCTCCTCTCCTCTCCTCTCCTCTCCGCTGATGAGTGTCAGCACCAGCTCCTAGAGACATCACTGAAAGCTAGGAAATCATCCTCACCATGACTCTAAGTGCTCAAATAACAGATACCTGCTTTCTCCGGATTTCACATTTCAAAATTGTGGTGAAATCATTATTTTCATCTATTAAAAAAAAAAAATTATGATAATGTGTTATTAGGTACTGGCCAGGGAATGCAGTCAGACAAATACAATACGAGAGCGTTGCCAATCCTTGTGATTTTATCTGGACCTTTATTACATGTTTTTAAAACCTCAGACTTTGGAGTCATGGGATTAGATACAAATCTCAGGTTTCTCTTCTTTGTTTTTTCTTTCAATAAAGGGAAGGAAAGGAGGTTCGAAAACTTCTTGTAGGGTATATTCTTTTGATTCAAAAAACAGATGAAAAACTGGCTGGTAAGGAGAATTTAAAAGTGTAGATGAAAATTGGAAACTCTTAAAGAATATTTTACTATTCATCCAAAAAAGCCTGAGCCCACAGCTGAAAGAAGACTAAATCAGGCTTTTTAAAAGCTACTTTACAAGGGTAGTGAATGCAGCTATGAAAAGAATAATAAAACTCCTATGTAGAAAGTAGGGAAGCTTAAAAGCAAAAATTGGATACTAGCAATTGTAGAGATTGCTGGGGAAGAGAGACACTGAAAGGGAAAAGTAGGATGGCAAAGCTGGGACAATAAGAAAGAAGTTTTTAATGCGTTATGCTGATGAAGAATGATAACACCATTTTGGTTTCTGGGTGGATATCGATGAATGGGAAAGGATGAGCCAGACCTGTAAATAATAACTCAGAAGTAGCAAGTATCTTTAGGAAACAATTGCATTCCAGCCTGGGGAGAAATATAGATTACAGGGAGAGTACATGTGATGACTTTCCATTACAGTAAAAGTCATGTAAAATAATAGTAAAATCAGGGGTTTATATGTCAGTATAACTGGTATAGCAGGGTTACAAAACCAAAGATCAATAAATGATATTGAGCTGAGCTATAACTTGCATCCTGGGAATGGAAACAGTCCTAGAGCAAACCAACAAAACAAGGTAGGTGACTCTGGGGTCTCAGCCTGACACAGTCACAGACAGAAGAATGGAATCATCCACATGGGACTCCACTGAAAAACATTAACACCTATCAGCATAGGAAATAACTCTCATCAAGCTGATCTCACATGAGTTTCAATAGGCAAAAAAATGACAGCACTGATGTTGAATATTTCCACAGGAATCCTGTTGAATTAGAGAACAGAGTTTCTCTTATGGAATTGGTACCTCTGGCTAATCAACACGATACACATTGAAATTGATATAAATGCCAGATAGAAGGAAAATGGTTCTATAAATGTTTATGTGCATTTTTGACCCAATACATTTCATAGCTCTACTCTATATGGATTTGTCTGTAGCCTTACTTTATTTAATATGCGTTTCAATGGCAATGAAAAAAAACATGGAAATTGCTATGGATAAACACAGAATCATAGAATATCCCAAGTTGGAAAGGACCCAGAAGGATCACTGAGTCCAAATCCAACTCTACATTGTAAATGACGCTGGGACAAGCAAGAAAGACACACATGAAGACAGATTGCAGACTCTGAGATTGACAAACTGAGCATACAGAAACTGCTAGTATTTCCACATGGCGAAATATAAGATTATGTGCTTAGAAATAGCATATATGGACCTGATCTACCACATGGGGCTGGGGGACAAGACTGCACTCTCTGGAAGGCAGTGGTTTTGGCAGGGACTAGGAGGTGATGGTGGATATTGGTTTAACATGCAAGTCTTAGTCATTCTGTAAGCCTTGAGTTACAATTAGTAGTGGATAAATGGTGGAAGTAATCAAAGCAGGGGTTGCAGATCTGATAAGGTTTAATAGAAGGACAAATGAATGTCTTTAAATGTGGTGGATGTCCCATCCCTGGATGCCCCATTCAAGGCTCAGGCTCTGAGCACTCTGATGGAGCTGCGGGTGACCGTGTTCATTGCTGGGAGTTGGAGACGATGACTTTTAAAGGTCCCTTCCAACTCAAACACTTCTATGGTTCTGTGATAAAAAATGGAAAATGTGCTGAGAAATCCTCAATTGCTTTAGATTTAAAAGACTCTGCGTGTAGGGGGAGCATTTCTCACCACCTTTACCACAAGCTCAGTCTTATGCCTAACTTTCTTTCTGGATTAGGTTCCTTCAAAATGATGCTTGTCATTTATTCACCTTTTCTTCTCTCTGCCAGTCCCAATAAGTTCTTGGACATCTCAGCACACTACTCACTCCAGTGCTTCAGCAGTTGAGTCTGTACCAATGTGCCACCAGAAATATGGTAACAGAGGAAGGATCAGAGAAAGCAGCCAGACATGAATTAAAGTCCCTGAAAACATCATCAAGAACTACAAGTGGGGGAGCAAAACATATGGGAGGTCAATTCATAACTATCCCGCTATTCAAGTGCTCTCCCTTTCCCAAGCTGTCTGTTGGCTATCACAATGTGAATCCTCCTGGGAGGGGTTTTATTTGGTCCAACGGCACCGTTCTTCACACTCATTTGTGCCCTAGCTGGCACTGCAATAAGCCTCCTTAGTAATAAAAATAAGGTAGGGGGATTTATGAAATACGCAGCACTGGGGATTTGAAACCACAGAATACCTGCTTCTCCGCTTGGCAGTCCTTCTGCAGCTCTGCTCTCCATCTGCATGGAGGATAAAGGCTCCAGGGAAAATAAAAGCCCTGCTTGAGCACTAAAGCAGCAGGGCGTACTGCAGCAAAAAAGGGAAATCACGGCTCCGCAGGAAGCAGTGGTGAAAATCTTGTTGCCTTTGGTGGGGCCAGGACATTGCCTAATGCTTTTCATTGAGGTTTAGCATATGGTTCCCACTGGTTTCCCTTGGCATTCAAATCTGTGGGGGTGAAAGTGCTTGTCAGTGGCTCTGCAGCAAAAGGAAGAAGAGGAATGGAATTCAGTACGGAGAGTTTGATGGGGCTTGCTTGAATTCCTCCAAGGGAAGGAAAGGGTTTTTCCTGTTCCCAGGCATGTGGCAACGTAGCAGATCCCTTTCTGCTTGCTATATCACACGGCTAATAAAACTCCCGTGCTCCACGCTCAGCAGATGGTTTTGTGGCTGATGCATGAACCAGAATGAGATCCTGTTCCTTTTCCCTGCAGCTTTTCTGGTTCTACAGTGTTAGAAAGGGCAAAGGTTGCCTGTGAGTTACTGTACATGCTGATAACATAGCAGTGCAGGGCAGGGAAACCGTGACGGTTCAAGTGAGGGATCATCAAGGGAGAAAACACGAGAGAGATGAGTGAGATTTCAAATGCTGCGTTGAGAGGCACTGCAGAATCTTTCATCAGAAAGGAAGAGGGATTTTACAAGCTGCCTCTGCTGAGTGAGTCTTTGCAGGACTGCTGAGACATAGCAGACTCCAAGGCTGACCTTCCCAACCCTGTTTTCTCCCTGCACTGAAAATGATCCTGGCTTTGTGTGTGGATCCCCATGCAGCAAATTGCGTTTAACTGATGATGGGTTCACTTTCCTCAGTTTGCTTTCACAGGACACATAGCAGCAGCCCAGGAACTCAAGAGATCTTCCACTTGTGAGCTGAAACCTCTTGAGTCTTATGAGTCTTTCCAATCACAGAATCATGGAATCACCAGTGTTGGAAAACACCTTCGAGATCATCTACTCCAACTGTTCTCCTACAACCAGTATTTCCCTACTAAACCGTACCCCTTAGTACCACATCTACACGTGTTGAACATCTCCATTAGTGGTGACTCAACCACCTCCCTGGGTAACCTATTCCAGCTCTTGACCACATGATTTTATACCTTGTGATTTGAACACAAGGCATGGTCAGGGTTAGACTTACCGCTGTGTTTGGAAAGTTCTGCATGGATGCACATGGAGCAGAAGAAAGGTTTTTGGGGGAATTTGGACTGGGTCTGAGGGATGCAGAGGGCTTTGGGCAGCCTGGTCTGATGGGAGATGTCCCTGTCTATGATGGTGTTGGAACTGGATGAGACCTAGGATCACTTCCAACCTAAACCATGCTGTGATTGTATGAAATGACTGTCTCTAATTGGCATAAATCTTTCTGGTTTCTCCATTTCCCATATAGGAGATGGCTCAGACTTATCCAGTGTTGCAAGAAGAAAAGCTGACATGGAAAATCACCAAGGATATCTCTCCAATGGCCAATGGATGAGGTTTTCCAGTACATTCAATCAGGAGAGAACCTGCCTCCAAGTGTGCCTGATACTGAGATGGACTCAATAAATAAAGAGACATGAAGGAGATGTCAGATTTTGCAGCTCGATTTGTCTTTGAGTTTGGTGATATTAGCCTCTTCTGCACACTCAAACCTCAGCAGAAACTTTCACTGCCTCATGAAACATGAGGGATGAGAAAAGTTCTTGCAGAAAGCTCAGAGACTAAAAATAATGTGTCTGGCTTAAAAATTCAGGAGGTATAAGATAAAGCCTACCTGTTAGGTTTTAAGAGTTTTAGAATGTGGTTAACCACTTTATGTTTTCAGGAGGGATAGAAACTTAGTTTGAGGTAAGTAAATAAAAGAAAAAGCTGTGATTTTCTCATGATTACTGTTTCTAGCAGTCTGGAAGTGAAATTATGGCACTGGAACCGACTGGGATAAAAAAGTCACAGCTTGCTTGGGAGCAACAAAGCAGATCTCACACTTAAGGCTTTCTCTCATCCCAGCTGGGTGCTTGTGCAGTGTTTGAACTTGGCAGCTCATTGGGAAAAGTTGCTCCTAGAGCAGAGGGAGAACATGAGATGCTCCAGGTCCACAAAGAGGGATCAGGCAGGTGGAGTTTTCCAGGAATTTCTTTCATCTCTCCTCTAGAAAGGTTTCCATTTGATCAGGAGGACTCTAAATCTTCATCCAGGATTTTGAGATTCCTAAAACACCCACACCCATTGGTCAGACTTCCCCAGTCCAAGCTAGACAGCACCAAGCAGATGTTCTTTTGCTCAGAACAGATCTCCAGAAGGTCCACTTCCCTAAGGTACCTTCACCTCTCTTAACAGAGCAAAGTAATGGCAATGTTCTCCATGTACATGCCTTACCCACTCGAAGTCTGCAGGACAGAGGCTATTTCCTGATGGGTATTTGAGCCTCAGGGCCCTCCTCCTCAGTGCTGACAGGAGAAAGGTTTTGGAAGGGCTAAAAGCACATCAAGCTGACATGAAAAATCTCAGAATTCATTCACTGGCTGGGACTTTTTAAACTTTTTTTGCTGGAGCAAGATGTGAGTTCTTATGTCTTCCCATTTTTGATGGGAAACTGAGGCACAGGTAATGAGTTTAACGCTTTGTTCAAGCTCCTCCAATGTTTCCACTCATTACTTTCTGGTTGGAAGGTGTTCAGAGGTACAGATGAATTTGTCTTTCTTTCTTGGGAGGAACTGGTGGATTACCCCTCTTTTATCAGTTGCTGTAGAATTTGTGCAGAGTTCACATTCCTGAGCACTCTCTTGCTCTGCTGGACAAAATGACAAGAATTATTAAAGATCTGCCTTTGGAATAAGTACACCTACATACTGTGGGATCAGTAAATGTTGTTTCCTTTGGAAATCAGGTTAAAAATTAAGTCTGGAGCATGCTCAGTATTGCTGTACTTTAATTCCATTCTGTTGCTGCATATTCCTGAAAACAACAGTTTTCTAACAAAGTTCATTAGTTGGACTTGACGATCCTTATGGGTCTCCTCCAACTTATGATATTCTGTGATCCTGTGATTCTATCTTTAATTAACCTGGTTAAAACTGTCTGTGTGGAAGTTGGGCCTCTGGCTATTATATCATCTAAAGCTTCTTTAAGAGAAATCATGTTATAAAATGAGCTTTTTTTTTTTTTTTTTTATAGTGGCATTTCCCAGATCATACCTTCACAACTGTGAAGCACCCAGGATATGGTATAATTTGCAACGAGAACAGCTGAGAATACAAATTCAGGAATGACCTAACTGGGATAGATAAAAGGGACCATCTGACCCCATAATTCACCTCTGACACTGGCCCATGCTGAGGAAAAGGGTATTGGAAATCAGGGGTCTTTCCCCTGGCCATGCTTGCCTACTTTGTCAGCTTGAGATTACACCCAGGGTATTTATTGTCTTTAATATATATAACCACGGACCTGCTCTACGTGGGGTCTTCTCTTCATACAAGCACAGTGAAAACCTTATGCTTTAGCTTGGAAACAAATATATCCCCAATCCCAAAAGTGACTGGTGCAAGGCATAATAAATTAGTGAGGTCAGACAGCTAAGGATGAGATTACAAGTTATCTGAGGCAAATTTACAAGGTTTTACTCTCACTTTGCTTTCAGGTTTCAAATATGTTTTCTTTCAACCTATGATGCACACACACTCTCAGAGTTTTATTGGGAAAGGCTTGAAGTAAATCTCTTTATTATTAAGGAGAAAGTGGGATTCAGAGCTTTGGATGGGAGTGATTTATTTCAGTTCCTGTCCTGTTCCCATCCATTTCTGGAATTCCCCAACAACTTCAATGTGAGGAAGAGCAGCTTCATCTCCTATTTCTTCCTGACAAATGACAAATTGCTACAAGGGCAGAGAAGGTGAAAGAGATGATAAAAGATCTTGTTTAAAATAAGAAGGGAGCTATGCGATAAATTATTATCAATAATAATACCAGCTCACAGATCTAAAACAGAAGAGTCTTCAGCAAGTGAAATGACATAGAGAAATCAGCCCATCCACTGGGTGAAATACAACCTCCCCTAGCAAAGCTTAGCAGTTTGGATGAGAACATATGGAGGGTCTGAGCTGAGAAAGGCTCCCCTTTGGCTTCCTGCTACCTTGAAGGATTCATTTGGTTCTACCATTTCATATCTGTATGCCCTGAAGCTTCCTCCATGCCATCTGTAGTGCTGGCTGTCTCTGGCATGTTGGAAGGGATTGTGTGCTGTAGTGTAGTCCACCAGGGAGAGCATTGCTCTTTCACACTGCCCAGGACACATAAGCTCACCTGAAGCTCCCATTCTGCACTCTTTGGAGTGCTTCCATGAGACATGAAATGCAAACTTTGGCAAGCTTTCATAAAATCAATCTGCAGCTCAGGAGCTCTACCAGTTTCTCTAAATCATCACAGTGAGTTGGTCGCTTTAGTGTGGTTGTTGCCTCTCTGTCTCCTTCTGTCACAGAATCACAGAATCATAGAATGGTTTGGGTTGAGAGGAACCTTTAAGACCATCTAGTTCCAGCCTTCCTGCTATAGGCAAGGGGCACATCCCACTAGACCAAGTCAGAAGGATATACAGCACTGTCCAGTCTTGCAAGGCAGTACAGAGATAATAAAGCTCATGAGACATTCACAGGCCAGTAGTGCAGCCTTTAGCCCAGGCAAAGTTAAGAAGCAGCATCTCAACCCCAAATGGAATTCATGGCAATGTGTTGGAACAGGAAGCTCAGGGAAGTGGTGGAGTGTAGAGATGATCTAAGGGGCCGGTTCAGTAAGCATAGTGTGGATGGGTCAACAGTTGGACTTGGTGATCTTAGCTGTCTTTTGCAACCTTAATGATTATGTCCTAGAACCTGACTCCAGCTAGGGCCTGAATAAGCATTCTCTAGGGAAAAGGCAAGAAAACTTGCAATAGTCTGCCCTTAACATCTTCCCCCAGTTTATTTCTGGATTCTTATATCTGAATATTAATAAAAGCAAATTATTTCAGCCACACATCTGGGAGTCAGTTACGACTACTAACTGTTTCCAGAAAAAAATGGGCCGAGATGCAAAGCCAGCCCTCAAAAATGCAAAAATAATGTCTCTGCCCATTTTCTCACTCCAAAACATCAGCAGCTGGAGGTTTCAGGCACTGAGGGAGCGTTGGCCCGGCACACTGATGTGGTTCCTTCTCGGAAATCTTTTCACAGCTCTCTGCTTATCCCTCACACATCACAGGCACCCACCATCCAGCTGATAACGGTCTTTGTTTTCTTGGCAGGAGCAGTTCTGCTCACAGCTCCAGCTTTGCTGTAGGGTTTATGTGTGAACCTCAGCAAGACGTTTAGCTGACACATTTTGAGCAACAAATAACGACACCTTCTTGGGCTATTTAGTCCAACACAAGCCATACTTGCAAAGCAGTCAGTTTAGATGGAGTTGTGTCTGTTCTTCCTGGGGCTTTGAGGTAATACAAATAATATAAACAATTTCCTCTTTTGTTTACTTATTTATTTCAGTACTTTAAAACATGAAGAGCAGAGCAGTAATGCATTTTTGAAAAGAACAGGCAAGGTTTTATGTTTTTCCTTTTCGAAAGCCTAACAGGACATGTTAGACATAAAATCCCAGCACATAAACGCACACCCCTAACTGAACTCTGCTGTTGGGTCTGCTTTACATTCATCATAAACAGACACTCTGAGCAAATGCAGTAAGAAGATATGCTCTCAGTACATTACTCACTCACTTTTATCATCCACATTTGACTGTTTTCCCCTGGGAAAAATCTCTTTGAATATCTGTAGATTCAGATCTACAAACCGAGCCCCCAAGTCTGCATGAATCCACACTCCATGGCTGTGAATTTTCACCACTCTGAGGTGAGATGTAGGGTCACTTGAGAACAACTCAATTTTCATAAAGTGTAAATAAAAGTCAGAGACTTCATTTGCAGAGTTCTCAATCAGCATGAAAGGTTTATACAAATAGAGTAAAAGTTTGGACAAAGTCTCAATCCCAGCTGTAAATCATCAAGATATTAAAGTACCACATGGGCCTTTAGATCTTGCGCCTAAAGGTTGGATGACGACTTGAAACTGCATGGAATCTTCTATACCACTAAGGTTGTGCAGCCCAGCTGATCAAGTAGGAGGTGGTGCATGTTTCCAAAGGATGTCATTGTGGAGCTACCTGGCAGCTCAAGCAGATCTCAGGCACTGAACAGGCTGCCCTCTTAGCAAGCCTGCAGAGGACACACGAAGAAGGGGTGATTGATGCAATGCAGAAGAGTGATGCTATTTGAAGAAATGAGTTGGAGAAAAAGATTATCAGGGATCTCAAGAAGTTCACCACAGAGAAACGTAGTGTTCAGTATATGGGGAGGAATAAACCATGTGGCAGCACAAGCTGGGACCATCTGGATAGACTAGGGGCATCTTGGTGGACTATGAGGTCCTCACTACAATGTCTCCACATGTGCAGCACAGGATGATCACATCCAGAGGTGAATTTGCAAAGGGGCAGCTAGGAAACTCAGGGATATAATTCTTCCCCTTTACTCAGACCCTGAGATCACATCTGACTTGAGCTCGCTAATACCAGAAGATAGAGAAAAGCCCAGCCAGGCTTTTGGTTGGGATGGTTGGGAGTGGAGCTCTAGATATGTGAGGAGATAATGAGTTCTGGTTGCTCTACAACTGAAGTTGTGGGATCTCCATCTCCATTTATATTCTGATGTTCTCTGGAGATAGCCCAAATAGCACGAAAACATAGTCTGTCTTTTTTTCCTTGGTTATAAAGCAATATGGAGGTGACTTCTGTAGGACAGGTGGCACCTCATGGAGGTTAGACTGCCAAGAGGTGAAGTTCATTGACTGCTTGATAATGCAAGTGCCCACCAGCACTGATGTGACAGAAGCATTAGTGGTCCACAAGCCTGAATGACATTTTGCAGCAAAATACATCCCTGCAGGTACAGACAGGTAAAACATTGACCAATTCTGCACAGTGATACATGAGTTTTACAAACATATGAAGCAGCTGCACTAGGGCATGGTGAGTAGTTACCTCTTTGGCTTTGTCCCATGCTTTTGTTAACACTCATGAAAACATGAAATACTACAATGAGTGAGAAACACGTCATATATGCCTCCATTAAGAAGAAGAATGGAAACACACAGAGATAACTCCTCCAGCATGTAGGAAATGAAAAAGTCCAGAAATGATATACTACTTTTAACTCAACAGTCTTCTTCTGTACATAAATGTAGGTTTTGGAATGGTTTCTCCCCCTGAAAGTTGTTTTTCCTCCAGTCTTCTAATCCCTGCTCTCTCCTCCTCCACTATCACTCTCTTTGTCTTGGCTCATCCGTGACTGCTGCCATGTAGATGAGCAACAGCATCCCATCACGTGCAGAAGTGAGGATCCAGCCAACATGCATCTTCCCCCCAACTTGCGTTGAGATGCTGCAATTAGCTGCTCCAACTTACCCAAGTTCTAACAAGCACACTTTTATTAACTGTTGTCCATTTTGTTGCCAATGTCAGGCCTGATCCAAAGCCCCAAGTCAACGGGAGTCTCTCCCTGTCAGAATTCTCCTTTGATCACTCAGCACTGCTTACAGAATTTTCAGTCTCTTGAAAAACTTCCTGACATTTATTATTTTAATGTAATGCGTTATAAAAATGAATTATGAATTCCGATATATTTTGGAGAAACTCTGCAAAACATATGAAGTCACCAAGTAAGATATAAATCACGTGCCCTTTGTTGTTGCTTTCAAAATAAGATTTTATCTATGCACTTATTAGCTCCTTCCAGGCCAAACAGTGTTTTCGCAGTGCTTACTCATTGAGTGATTGCAGAGATGTCAGTTCAGTTCTTTCTGAGAGAAGCAGCTTGCCAGTGCACACCAATCATTTTCAATTTTGCCTTAATTAGTAAAGCATTACCCTCTTTCTTTTTTCCCCCTTGTTTTATTTTTATTTCTTTTTCTTTTTAACCCAAAGGCAGATTGCATAAATCTCAATCACAAGAGTAAAATTTGCTCTTCTAACCCCTGTTTCTGTCTTCAAAACATGTTCTGAAAAGAAAAATGTAGGGAAATGGATGTTGTTTATACCTGGATTTCAACCAGCGTGGACAATGTGATTTAGGTTAGAAGTTCTCTCCTTTTTTCCACTTTTCTTGTCCTCCACTCTTCCCTGTCCTCCAGAAGTTTCCAATTCTTACCTATCTCAGTTTAGACATTGCTTCCTCTCTGCATACAAGGATAAACTCCCCAACATTGATCCTCTTCATCTCTTGTTAGGTTTCAGACCCCAGATACTTCCTCCCCAGGTGAAGCTACGGCCTTAACAAAACACAGCATTTATGGTGAGCTGGTGGAATAAGAGAGAAAAGAGACCATGTGAGCTTTGGGATCACCACAGAGCTTATGTTGGTATTTATTCCAACCTGCTGATGTGGTGTCCATGTTCTCCTGCACATGAAGATGGATCTTTCCCCTTCGGACGCAGAATGGAGAATGTTGAACTGGGGTCTTTTGTTTTCAAAAGACAAAACCTGGCTATGCTCAAGACTTCTTTAGTCTGTCTCCACCTCACTATCCCCATCAGAATTCTCTCTCCAATTTTCTTTTCCAGAAGTGTGTAAATACTTCTCCCTCTTCAAGCTCATTGGAGTACAGGCAGGAAGGCTCTGCTGATAGAGCACATCAGAGCAAAGCAGAATCACAGAATCACCAAGGTTGGATAAGACCTCCACGATCATTGAGTTCAATGTACCGCCATCTAAACCATGCCTCTCAGTACAACATCTAGATGTTCCTTGAACACCTTCAGGGACAGTGACTCAGCCACCTCCTTGGGCAGCCCATTCTGGTGCCTGACCACTCTTTCAGAGAGGAAATATTTCCTAACACCCAATCTGAACCTCCCTTAGTGTAACTTGAGTCCATTTCCCCTCATCCTATCACTAGTTACATGGGAAAAGAGGCCAACCCCCACCTCACCACTACCTCCTTTCAGGTAGTTGTAGTGTAGATCTCCCCTGAGCCTCCTCTTCTCCAGCAAAGCCCTCTCTTCTGAAGTATGTCTGCCTCACTGTCAGAGGACTTCAATGTCCTTTAAAAAAAAGTAAAATCCATTAAAAAAATAAAAAAGTAATGTAGAGTGATAGCAGGCTTTGTTTTCAGAGCATTACTGATCTCAGTTGCTTTTCCCTTTCCTCAGCCATGAATGACAGAAGACCATGAGCCATGGCACAAAATCAATGGGTTAGGGACACTCAGATCAGATGCTGGTGGTGCTACTGGTAAAGAGAACCCAACATCTGTTACAAGCAGAACAGCTGTGAGTTATTGGTTGTTTTCAACAGAAATGCACATTAAATTAACCTGACTCGAGGATTCCAAATCAGTTGTATTTACTTCTCCTCCTGAGTCAGGTCTCCAATGCAGTCATGGCTCTGACCTTGCATCCAAGCTTCCCATGCAGGGGAAAGTCCATTTTTCCTCTGAACTTTATAGGGGAAGAGCCCTATGAAGAGCTATTTCAGGCTTCCCTGATGTGGGAAATAGGGATTATCTCCAATTTCTTACCAACAGCGTATTGATGGGAACACATATGCATGTCTGGAGATCATCCATTTGTTGAAACTTTCATTGCTCCTTCACCTCAGATCTATATCTGCACATCATAGTGCATTCACTCCATTAGTACCTTCCTTACATTAAACATAGGTGCATATACATCCACCTACACCTGCTGAGCCCAGGGCTGTGTGTTGATGTTTCAAGATGTGAGCACTGAGCTCCTGACTTCCAACTTGCTTGCCAACAATAATCAGTTCCTCTGTGGACATTATCAGAGGTATGAACATAATTCTCTGTATTTTCCATTCAGTTGAAAGATTTTTGGAGTACGGAGGATTGACTGCTCTGTGCTCAGAGCTATTTTCAAGAGGTGCTAAAATTCTGGTTTAAAAATGCATACCTATTTTATGTAGTACCTTAAATATTAAGCTTTAACAGAAACATTGGCTGCAGGTAATATAAGGTAATTGTTACTATTTCCTCTGGGGGTGATGTTTTACTGCCTTGGAGACAGTCAGCATTTGCATTAGATATAGATGATAAAGATACACTTACAGTAATTTATATTGTTTACAGTTAGAACTCAGGCATTTCCTTCAGCTTCATTTCATAAAAGAACCCCAAAACTTTTCCAGCGAGGTGCCTGATGAATTGCAGCTCCACAGAGCTGACATTAATGGGAATGATGTCATTGCTTACCAGGCTCACCGGACCAGAAAGTCCTCCCTGGATCAACGCCGAGAGCATCCCACTACAACCCATTCCTGGTGTCTCCACTTGCAAACCAAGCCAGCTTGGGGGCAATCAGAAGCACAGAAGAAAAGAAAAACTTCAACCAAACCACTCATGCATTCCCTCCCACTTGACAGCTCCCCGTTTTACACCGATAAGGGAGACAGCCAGCCATACCCCTGCAGCCATAAAACAACATCCAACAACTGTTTCGAATTTAAGCATTCAGCAAGCGGATGAGAAGGGTGGGGAAGCCTTGCAGGGGCTGCAGGGGTAGGTTCAGCCCTCCTATAAATACTCTGCAATGACAGACTGGTTTGCTTTTGGCTCCAGTCCCGTGGGACATGACCCACATTGAGGAATCAGCCTGCCGTTTGGCACAGCCCAGCGGTGTTAATCTCCTCGCCTCTGCAGGGGTCTGTCTCTTGGAAAGGAATGGGGAGACGTGCTCTGCTTCTGATCCAGACCTAGCAGAGGGTGAGGGAGGCAGTGTGGCACATGGAGAGGAGGTGAGAGAATGATGCTTCTCATTAAAGAGAGCCATTTCCCCCCCCCTGCTGCTGTCCCCTCATGCCACTGTGGCTCTGTTTATGATGCTGTGTGTAGTTCAAGCCAAGCAAATGAAGGGGAGTTGTTTTAGGTGTTAATATGGCTGGGTAACAAGAAATGAAAGGGCTCAGGCTATGGCTTTGGCTACGAGTAAGCAACCATGAGGAAGCTGCAGGCTGCTATGAGGAGCTGACAGGACAAAGACATCAGCAAAGAGCAGAAATCCATCCTGCATACTTCACATGGGGGGTTTTGTGCAGGGAGCGTGAGGGGATGGGATTCTGTCTAAGGTTTGAGATGCTCCATCCACCACTGGAAGGTGAAGTCAGTCTACTGTAGTCCTTGACAAGAGCAGCCACTCTCATTGTACATGCTTCCAGTTGGGTAGATTGTCTTTGCCCAAGAAATATCCCATCATTGTGGTCATCATGTCAATGTGAAACAGCCTCTGGTTGCCCAGCTCCTATATTGCTCTGCAACACAAAAAAGCAGCCAACCTTTTTTTCTGCAGTTTCTCTCCTTCTCCTCTCCTCACACACAAGTCACACTGATGATCATACCCAAAGCATCAAGGAATAGGATAAAATCTGGGGAAGTCTCATCAGAAATGAAGTTGATTGTCCACCCCAAAAGCAGGTCAGGGAGAGGACTGTCCTCTGTGCTCCATTCTTAGACACTCCTGTGGTGCTATGCTCAACTCTGGGCCCCTGTATAAAGATAATTTTTACCCCATCCCTGGAGATACTCAAGGCCAGGTTGAATGAGGACTTAGTGGGTAGTAACCCTTCCCACAGCAGGGGTGAGTAGATTTAGTACATCTTTAAGGTCACTTTCAGCCCAAGCCATTCTGTAACGTGAAGATTCTATGGCACAGAGAGGTTGGAGCAGGTCCAGAGGAGGCTACAGTGATGCTCAGAGATCTGGAGCATCTCTCTTACCTAAAAAGGCTTAGGAAGTTGGGGTTGTTCAGCCTGGGAAGAAGGCTCTGGGGTGACTATATTGTAGCCTTCTAGTATACCTAAAGGATCTACAGAAAATCTGGAGAGGGACTCTTTTATTAGCGAGTGTAGTGACAGGACAAGAGGTAATTTAAACTAAAAAAAGGTAGGTTTAATTAATTAGGAAGGAATTCTTCACTATGAAGGTGGTGATGCCTTGGCATGGGTTGCACAGAGAAGCTGTGGGTGCCCATGCCTGGCAGTGCCTGAGTCGAGGCTAGATGGAGGTTTGGGCACCTGATCTATGGGAAGATCCTGTCCATGGCAGAGGTTGAAACTGGATGAGCTTCCAACCCAAGCTGTTCTGTAATTCTATGATACCTTTAGGGAAAGAAAACTGGTACATGCATTTAAAAGTGTTACGAGCTTTCTACAGAGTTATGCCTTGGAGGGACAATTTACACCCTTTCAGGTGGTATTTTTATCGTCTTTGCAGGCAGTCTTTCCCTTCTGGCTAACTTTTTCAGCAAATTTCCATTTACAGCCCATGCAGATTTCTATATATGAAATCTGATGCTTCTGAACTTCTATAGGACACCACAAAATCATCAGCAAGTTCTAAATCCAGGTTTCACCTGCATCACATTTAGGTCATTCCTTCTAGCAGAGTGAAGGAGGGCAAGAAGGCAAGACTTGATGATATTAGAAGGATTCCTGCCTTGTGCAAGGCCATTCATACAGCTCCCAGCTGAAGAGCTAATGGGATATTGAAAGCAAAGCAAAAAGAACAGCCTATTTCAAGTCCTGGATGACATGTATTCCTCTTCCTTCCTCACCCTGTTACCCCTGACACTCTGTCCCTCTGACCTTTATAACTCTGGTTATAAAGCTCAAGGACTGCAGATATTTTGTTCTTTGGAAAATTCATGGAGTCATTTGTCCAAACTAGCTGGCAATGTGTGAATGAGATAGCTTAAGACAGCCAGTGTCAACAAATACTCAGGCTGGAGTTTGTTTCACGGACTGTGGTGCTCCTTGCAAACTAATCTGTGGGATGCTTTACATCAGCCAGAGTGGGGAAAGCCATGACCCATTGCTGCTTTCATTTCTGTCCTGGTGCACTTTGCATAAATATGCTTTGTCTTGCTTGGGTTTGATCCAGGCACATAACCTTGAAACAAAACAAACCCATACTGTCTGCTGGTCCCTTCATTCTTGGAGGAGAGCTGTAAGCCCACTCCATTTCCAGAAAGAGTGACAAAAGGTTTTTAACTTCTTTACAGCTCAAAGTGGGCATTAAAAAGGAGGCTGGAGTGAGTGGAGTCAGTTTGAAGGAGATGCCAATGCTGTGCCCCTCTGCAAATAGGCTCCCACAAAGACCTCCCATCTTACAGCTCCTATTGAGTGGGGTGGGCCAGACTCCTGTGAGCTCAAGGGGATCTTTCATACAGAGCCTAGGAGGAAAACAAAGACTCAGGTCCTCTGCAAGGAACCAGCATTCAAATTGTGTGGGGCTCACTCCTCTCTCTGTGATGCCATCTTTGCTGCAAGTATGTGCCTGTGGTAACAAGTGGCTTCCCACTGCTGGAGTAATTCAGACTACAGGCGTCCATCCCTACCAGAAAAACATTGCAATTGGCATCGGAGCTAATACAGATATTGAGATAAAATAGATGGTGAACACAGAGTACCCTCTCCAGGCTGTGGATGGATCCATGGGCACCTTCCCATTGTATCTCTGAGCACAGGAAAATCCTTCTTTTCTCCCTGCTGCCAATGAACCTCAGTTTAGGTCTCATCTATTTTGAGTATATTTAGAAAAGCCTGGCATTTTGTCTTACTAGGTATTCGCTGGCCTTTTTTCCAATAGAAGGCCCCAAGAGCCTTTGTGAAGGGGCTAACCTCTACTTTCAGCCTGGATCCATCAGCATCCTTGTCTGTCCTCCAGAGGTGGAGGTGGAAGGCTTTCATAGAATCATAGAATCATGGAATGTCCTGAGTTGAAAAGGACCACAATGATGGTCTAGTTTCAACATCCTGCTGTGTGCAGGGTCACCAACCACCAGACCAGTCTGCCCAGAGCCACATCCAGCCTGGCCTTGAATGCCTGCAGGGATGGGGCATCCACAGCCTCCTTGGGCAACCTGTTTTAGTGCATCACCATCTTCTGAATGGAAAACTTCCTCCTAAAAGTTTCAGCTGCTGGAGGAATCTGCTGACTGCAGTGGGAGCTTGAAAAGACCACATTAGGTCTCCAAAGGCTGGATGAGGTCACAGTAGGCCCTTGAATGATGGATGCTGATGGAGCTGTTTACAGTAGCCAAAGTGGGATAGTTCCCTCTCCTTTCTTCCTCTTCTCCTTGGGGTTTTGATAAGATGATTGCTTACAAAGCCTGGAAGAAGCATTGCTGAGTCTTCCTGGCAAAAGCCATGTTGTAAACAGTGGGGGAGAAATAGAACAGAGTAAACAGAATAATGTCTTCTTCAGGGAAAAAAAAAAGAAAACAGGAGCCAAGCCAACACCACCCTTTACCCAAAGCGATTAAGAGAAACTGCAGAGTAAATGCTTATCCTTGTATGTTGCTGGTTTATCAATCAGATCACAACATGGAGGGGGAAGGCAGCAGGAGGGGAGAGAGATTACTCGGCTCAGCTTCTCTGGCAGCCAACGGCGGCTGTTTATGAAGCCCTAGAAATGTACAACATGCTTTACAAGATACACGTGTTGAAGTCTCTGGGCTTGGGGGGGGAGGTCTAAGGATGTGTATCCTACTGCTCTTACCCTGCTTTATCTGTGGGACACCTGGAAATTGGTCCCATTAGATGCAAAGTGTGTGGGCTGCGGATCACAGACTCATCCCTGCAGCAGAGAGGGAAAGAGTAAAAATGTCAAGAGCTCATTAAAGATATAGAAGCTGAGGGAGTGTGAATGCAAACAGCACTTTAGTTCAAATTACTAAATCCAAGAGCTGCTCTGTAAGCAAACAACTGCTTCATAAACCATGTTTCAGTGGAGAGAGGAGGAAACCTTCCCATCATCAAGTCTGCCAGCTCTGAGAAGTTGAGGACAGACTGCTGACCTATCTGAAAGAGGAGAAAGCTTGTAAGAGATAGTTAAGCTCCAAAAGCCCAGCCAAGCTCATCAACTGGTTGATTTTCACCTTCAGTCACCAGCTTCAAGCTGGAGAAAAACTGGAGGGTATATATGTTACCTCAGCTAGGATAAATACTGGAAGGACATCAGAGTCATCTCCAAAGACCAGCTCCCGTGACTGAGACAGGAAAGAGCAGAAGATGGCCTTGCTACAAGCAGGAAGGGTTGTGGTCCTTATCATGCTCCTGAGGTAGGAGTCACAGCCCTCTTGTTCCTTTGCTGTTACTACAAAGGTGTACGGTGCAAAACTAGAGGTACCCCAGAAAAAGAGGAGTGGAGTACTGTGCAACAGAACACAGACATTCTGAAATCTCCTCCTTGGAGATCTCCAAAAGCCGCCTGGATCTGAAGCTGGGCACGCTGCTCTGGGTGTCCCTTCTCTAGCAGATTTGGCCCAGGTGGACCCAGAGGTCCATTCCAATCTAACCCATATTGTGATCCAGGGTATGGGGGAAGAGTTGCTTGCTTTCATAATTTGTGGTCTCAGGGCTAAGCATAAGACTTAAATACATCTTTTTCCAGGCCATTTGTGTCTGACGTTTCCATGCAGGAGGGCCCTTGTCTCAGGGTAGGATTTATCCCTTCCAGGCCTCCCCTCTGCAGAAAACATTTTGGTTTGTGGCTAGCACCACATCAAACACTTCCAGCACCTGATCTGAAGTAAAACATTAAGAATCAAATACAACAGGGCTTGATACAACACATTATTATAGCAATAAATAAATAAATAAATAAATAAATTAACCTCCCTGGTGATATTAATGAGCTCTTTGAAGGGGACAACTAGCATGATAATCCCTACATGCACTGTAGACAGCAAGGCAGCCAGAGTGGGAAGATGCTTTGGTTTCCCTAAAGCAGCTGTAGTAAAGCAAGTCACTCCTATCTTGCAGCAATTTTCTGCTGTTGAAATATCACCACAGCTGGGGATTGGGGGGTGAATGAACTGCCACATTTTCCACCCGTCCCTCCTAGTGTGATATTTCACGTTTCCTCAGGCGACGATTTCAACACAGCATAGTTTTGTTGTCACTGGCGTTCAAGGGCCTCCAGAAGAGGGGATTACGGGATGGGATAAGGCCTGCCTACCCGTCTGATAAAGCCTAGCTGGAGATAAGGGCTCCTTACAGCTCTAATTTTAAAACTGGCCCCAACACCCTTTGATTCTCTTAATTCAGAGCCGATCCATGCTTTCCGATAAGAAAGCAAGGAAATGGATGGAGTGGTTGGGAAGGCTGAGCATCCACATTCTCCTGCTCTTCCCCTTCCACCTCAGGCACAAAATCAGCCCTCATGTCTTGAAGAATATGAAAAGTCATCCTCTTCCACTTGAAGAGCCACATAAACCACAACAGAAATCTCTCCTCCCAGCACAACACCCACCCAGAACACCAAATTTTATAAAGCTGAAGGAGCTGTAAGGAACACACACAAAACATATGGATGGATGGATCCTGACACACTCCTCTCCTGTCCCAGCACCAAACTATCCGTACCTCAAGGCTTTGTCATGAACTGATTTAGCTTAATTTTGCTCACGATGGGGCTGGAGCATACCCAGCCCAGGCTCTGTTTTCCTGTGCCAGGAAAAATTAGGGTTGTCCAGTTGGGCTGCCTCTATCTAAAACAATACTTGCACCCAGAATTGAGATTAAGCCCAGTCCTCTAGGTTTGCTATTTGTTTAACTATCTTTGCTCATGAATGCCCTTAACAGAAAGGCGATATGTTCTGACCAATAAAAGTCACCTCCCTGGCCTGATCAGCTTCAGATTGCAAAGGGATGGGAAGGCAAAGGCAAGAGAAGAGGAAGGGAAAGGGAAAGTGGATGGGAAAGGGGAACAGGAAGGGGAGAAGGAAAGGGAAGGGAGAGGGGGAGGGGGAGGAGGAAGGGAAGGGGAAGGGAGGAAAAAGGAAAATGAAAAAGGAAAAGGGAAAAAAGGAAAAGGAAAAAAGGAAAGAAGGGCAGGGAAAAGATAGGGAAAGAAAAGGGAAAGAAAAGGGAAGGGAAGGGAGGGGAAGGGAAGGGAAAGAGGGGAAGGGAAGGGAAGGGAAGGGAAGGGAAGGGAAGGGAAGGGAAGGGAAGGGAAGGGAAGGGAAGGGAAGGGAAGGGAAGGGAAGGGAAGGGAAGGGAAGGGAAGGGAAGGGAAGGGAAGGGAAGGGAAGGGAAGGGAAGGGAAGGGAAGGGAAGGGAAGGGAAGGGAAGGGAAGGGAAGGGAAGGGAAGGGAAGGGAAGGGAAGGGAATATGCTCAAGGCTACTAGAGATACGATAAAGCTGAATGTGTATATGGTATAGTTTGGAGAACCCAGCAATGAACACACTGTATATAAGTCCCAGCATGCCTGGCTCCTTGTGCTTTGATCACTGAGTAAAATTGCTAAAACATGCAAGCCACAACCACTGACCTCCGGCTACCTCAAGCACCACATTAAAACCATATCCTGAAATCAAGTCAATCTCTGAGCTGGAAACAAAGGGAATGAGGGAAAATTTTTAACATCAGAAGGTGCCAGGAATGCCCCAGGGACACATCATGGGCTCAGCTGGGTGGTGGTGCCTCCTTGGACTCATGGAGATGGAAGAGTTATATGGAGGGAGTGGGGCACCTATGGGACCAGAGCACTGAAGAGGAGCTGAGCTGGAAAGCATAAAAAGGAATGGGTTAAATACCCTTTCCAAATTCTTGCACATCAGGAACTGAGCAGGAGACCTAATCACAACTGTACCTTTATCATGGTACAGTGCTGTAACCATTATAATCACAGCCAGAATGTTGTGTCCTGCAAGTGGGATGCTGAGCTGGGACCTAACACACACCTGCATGGTGCAGGGGGTTGTGTCCCACAGCAGTGACCTGTATGTGCACACCAGTGCTCAGAAAGCACCAGCTGCTCCCATGCAGTGTGGTCATGGTGCTTCCTGCATTGGCCCAGGCTCAGCTGGGTCTGCAGGAGTCATATTTTGTGACTAACAGCATTCTCATTACCCAGTTTTGGATTTCACCAAGGCCCTGCTGTGGCTGTTGGGAGCCAAGACTTTGAATCACGTCAATGGGACAGCATTTAGCTGATGCAGCGGAGACTCCAGGCTAGAAATAAGCATCCCCATATGCTATGCAGTCAATCACCAGCACAGCCACTTGTTCTTCTTGCAGGGAGGGCTTTTAACCCAAGATATTCCAGCACCCAAATATCATTTCAGACATATTCAGACAATTTCAGCACAAACCAGTTCCAAAGTACCATAAAAAAGCTGTGTATATCCTCACTGTTAGAGGATACTCAAAGTTATATATTCACCTGAGCAGCAGAAATCCACTGATCTGAAATTTTGCCTCCCTTTTCCATGCAAGCCTTTGAAAGAAAGCTGGGCTGCAGGTATCCAAAAATGCATTTGCCTTTCCAAATGATTCAACCTGGTCTGAAAAAATAAAATAAAATAGGATATTTCAGCAAGAGTTGTGCCATAATTTCCCACCTCAACACAAACCCAAGACTCTTCATTTCAGCACAAATGCAAAACTTACCCTACAACAGTTCTGGAGCCTTCTCTTGTAGTGCCTGGAAAGGCAGCCCCAGTGCAAGCTCTCATCTCATGTGGTCCTTTGAAAAGTCACTCTCTGACTTGTCCTTCAGCTCATTTCAAGGAGGGTTGGTTTTTTCCTCCTCTACTTCCTGCAGTCATGTTTTCTTTGTTTCGAATTTCATTCTGCCCTCCAGATTTGCTGGGCAGCACCCAACAGGATCACTAGAAAGTTGCCTCTGACTGATGAACAAAGTGGCATTTGAGCAGAAGAAAGAAACATGGGTTGTTGCAGACTTAGGGAGGCTACAGGAGGGCAAAACCAAATATTGATGGACACGATGGCACAAAACCCATGGTCTTTCCATATCCTTCCCTTTTTCCCTTAAACCTCTCGGTTTATTATAACCTTCTGGGTAGCCATTTTCCCCCCCTCATCATACCTTAGCTTACAGACCTCCTATGACAATTTCATTTGCCTTTTTCCCCCCCCCCCCTATATTCCACAAATCTTTTCAGGCCCAACACTTTTTCTATCACTGTGAACATCATGTTTACCCTTCTCTGCCCAAATGAGAGCTGTATGTGGTTGTCTGGGTTCAAACAACACAAACAATAAAGAGAGAGGGCTGAAATCCCCATCACTCCACAGCAGTCAGAGCTTGGCACAGATTTTTACAAGACTGCCATAGATCTGTTGCATACATCTTTGTGCAGAGAAGAAAGAAGGCATCTTTCTCCCTGACTGCAAAGGCTTTTCATGGTCACCGCTTTATCTGGGGTTAGCGGTAGTAGCGCCCACACTGATCTTGTTAATACTAAATAATAATGAAATCTGTCTTTCCTGTAGCAGCCTTGACCCTGAGACACTCAACACCAAGCCATATAACAGGAGGAGACGAGCAGGGGATATGGGACAGCTGGACCATGCCCAAAACACTGAGGAAAATCAACCCAGCAGCAGGGAAAGAATGCAATTTACCCCTATGGTAAAGAACTGCTCCCTAAAAGGTCCCAGTCACTCATGAGATGCTTCCTCCTGCAGAGCATAGCAAAGACATTTCATCACTTTAGGAAGAAGCATCTTGCACAAACATCAGCTGGCAGCTTCACCAGCACATTGCACGTTAAGAGACTGCTTCCTATATCTATCCTAGCCTATCTCAATGAGGAAGGCTTGGTATTTCTGTTGGGTTTGGATGGGATCTGACTTAGTATTTCTTTCCACACCACCTGATTGGTTTCCCAGCCTCTGACACTGCTGTGTTCATCTGTTTCAGAAGCTGAAAAAAAATTCCCCCAAAAGCACCTTGGGGAATGTCCCATTGTTTTTAATAGAAGACAAGGCAGGGAAAGAGAAAATATACCTTAAGGAACAATCCTGCCTCATCAAGATAAATGGATTGAAATCCTTATAAGTCCTTTTCAGCCCTCACTGCTGAGAAACTCGAGCCTAGCCTACAGATGCTTTATAGCTCTCAGTGTATCCCATGCTATGAAGTCGCACTGATCTGCCTTGGCTGAAGACTTGGGCCTCATGCTGGAGCTGGAGAAGAGCAAGGGTAGTTCCTTGCAGACAGCTTATTGCATTTATTTGTGTGGAGTTTAGTGTGAACCCATTGCTCCCGAGTTTCACCCATGTGAACCAGGAGGAGAGTAAATAGCACATGAGATATGGAGCCAAAAGCCAACAAACCTGTACCTTGATCTTTATGGATCATGTCCTGGATGACTTCCACTGCCCTTGGCTCCAGTTCAGCTCAGGATCAAGGAGCATTTTGATTCAAGTATGGCACTGCAGACCTGTGTGTCTCTGCGTCTAATTGACTTCTGTACAAACGTGAAGCTGAGCCTGAACTAATTTTGTGCCTCATAAGAGAAGAACTGTTTCAGGCCCATTCAGTTTATGTGTCCCTTCCTAAAGCAGCTCATAACTTGTGAGTGGGACACAGTCAGGGATCAAAGGCAGCCTATGTCCGTCTCCACCAGACACTTAGAGTCCTCAGTAAAAGCTCTATTATCTCCTCCATGCAATATGTTGATGTTGCATACACCAGCACCACGACACCAGGAGCAGCAGGGATATTACATGTTATACAGTCACCTTCAGTGGGGATTTCAATGGCTATCCCCAAAGTTGAAGAGAGGGACAAACTGAATGTGAATAGCCCACCACATCCCATCATCCACCCTATGGGCAAAACCTAAGTATTATCTCCAGATGCAGCCACTGAACCAGGACTGAAGACCTTCTTCAAGGCAGTGATAACAGTGATGGAGTTTCAATCATGCTTGACAAATGGAAATATCCCAGAGGTGCATCCACAGACACGGTGATCCAGCTTGCTTTATACAGGGATTGTTGAGAGATACAGAGATGAAGATTATTAGCTGGGTCTTCTGTGACACAGATCAAGCTTGGTAGTCTAAATCAATCACAAATCTACACTGATTGTATCAAAGAGGGCACGTGGTCAGATTTGAATGGCACAGAGCTGTCCTGAACACAGCCAAAGAAGGAAAAGAGGCTCACCATGTGCTGACACTTTGATTTGAGATACCACAGTGTAGTCTGAGACCCCATCTCAAGGAGCTCTATGACTTCTGAACTACACTTGCCCCTATATGACCCTAACTAAAACCCTGTATTTCAGTGTAGGGGTTACATTGTCTTGTATATATGGGCTCAAAACTCAGTGTACATTCATCTCTCCACACCAAGACTGTATTCCACCTCCCACAGCTGCTCTATACCAACTCACTTTCTTCTTGGTTTGGAGAGCTGGGACTTTTCTTGTGTCTTGGTCAGGGGAAACACATCATCTCCATGAATATGTCTAGCATGTGTCTGTCCATATCTGCTGTGTGAGAACAAGCTGCAGCTCACAGCTAAGCACAGTCCAACCAGAATTCAAATGATGGGAAGAAAATCACTCATACGTGAGGGAGATGCTATTTTCTCACAAATAAATCAGTGTTGACCTTTTGCAAAGTTATTAAGAGAGGTCTGGGATTTCTTTGACTTTCTCCAGATGAAGAGCATTAAGCAAGGGGCATAAGCAATGGATATTTTTATTAGAAGATTTTCGGGGTGGGTGTCTCAAGAACATCCTCTGCAGTGTGTTCAGTCCAATTCCTTTCCAAGTCTTGCAATTACATGTGTTTCTTCTCGGGAGGCTCTAACCACTAACACGATGGAAAAAGATGGTGCTGAAAGATGTGGCAGGTGAAAGAAATAGTCCATGGACAAGGATGTTAAGAAATGTGAAACTCCTTCCTGGCAAACATCTATAAATTATTGCCTCAGTGTTACGGTTTGCAGACTTGAGAGCATGCAGATGGGGTAGGGCACTGCCCAGTCCAGCAATTGGGACCAGCCAGGTGGTCTGGCATGAAGCAAATGGGATAATACTTTGCAGTTCACCCACAAGCAGTGTGAACTGAGCTCTACACTCAACTGAACCACAGTTTTCCAGATTTCTACCCATTTCACCCAAGCAGAACCCTATTTTGGCCTCTTGGCTGTGCAAAATGTGTTTTAGAAGGGGGGAGCTGTCAGTTGGGAACAGACCCCTGAGCAACCTCATGTCCCATCTCAGGCTCTGGCAAGGAACAAATGTGTCAGAAGAATTGGAAGAAAATCCAGAATAAGCAAATGTGGATCAATAGCGGGATAGCAGGAATAGCAGGAATCTCTTTCTAACCTCCAGCAAATATTGATTTAAACCCCCAGCGCAGACGTGGACAAATATTGTCTCATCAGCCCTTTTGGGGACATTAAAAGTGTCCTTTCAATGGAGGAAAAAAAAAAGGAAAATCTACCCTGTTTTTGTTTGGTTTTCTTTTTGAATGTTCTGCATTTCTGAATCTTCTGAAAAGAGAGCTCAAGTATTTTAATCTTTTTGGACTCTGAGTTCAGAAATCCCAACACTGCCCTCTAAGATAAAAACACCATGAAGGACTAAAAGGACTGCAGGACAGCAATTGGAGTTTTACATCAGATTTGTATCAGGAAAATAAGATTTATCTCCCTTAAGAAATCCTTATTTTCTTTGTTACATGAAAACAAATTATTTCAATTCTTGATGATTTCATATTCTACGCAAATATTTACTGCCATGATTACAATGTGTTTTATTTCTTCCTGAGACTCTCAGTACTTGAGCCTACAAACAGGAGGGGAGTCGACTCTTTGAAAGGGCAGATAACAGCAGGACAAGGGGAAATGGTTTGGAGTTGAAGAAGGGCAGATGGAGGTTGGATATTGGGGGAAGTTCTTTACTATGAGAGTGGTGAGGTGTTGGAACAGCTGCCCAGAGAGGCTGTGGATGCCCCGTCCATCCCTGGAGGTGTTCAAGGCCAGGCTGGATGGGGCCCTGGGCAGCCTGGGTCTGGTATTAAATGAGGAGGTTGGTAGCCCTGTCTGTGGCGGGGGGCATTGGAGCTTCATGATCATTGAGATCCCTTCCAACCCAAACCATTCTATGATTCTGTTACTCTGTGATCATCTCCCAGATAGTCAGAACTGACATTTAAGCAGGGAAGTAGTTGTAAAACATGTCCAACACAGAAGCTGGCTGAATAAAAAGAAGAAAGCAAAAGTTTCTTGCAGGGCAACAAGGATGAGACTGAAAGAGAGAGAGGGGCTGCGAGGAGGTTTCAACCGATAACTTTTACATCTGTGACAACTACCCGTAATACCAGATGGTTCAACTGCAAAAACATTACAGCAATGCAAAGCTGTGGCTGGCAAAGCCATCATCTCACGGCTATACAATTCTATCCCTGGGCTACTGCTAGGAAATGAGCGTTGCCTGGTCTTTAACTTTCCTGCATCTACCACTTGCTCTCTGCACCGTGCAGGTGTGTACCATCTTCTCCCACCATTCCTACTCTGCTCTGCTGCTGTGACCTCTGCATTGGGTGCAGCTTTAGGTGACACAGGACTTAGATCCCAGAAAACCCCTGTGAGGAGACTTGGGACTCTTTTAACAAACTCAGATAAGTTATTTATGAAACCTTAATGTCTCAACCTGTTCCAGTTCAGGACATCTACTCCTCCTCCTTTCCTGCCTTCCTCTTATCAGTCTTGCTTACATCTTTTTGATTGCTTGCAGCTTCATTCTCTTCTTTACCAGCTTAGGCTGCTTCTGTGGGACTCCATTTTCATGGAATTATAGAATCTTTTGAGTTGAAAGAGACTCTTTAAAGGCCACTTGGTCCAACTCCCCTGCAATGCACAAGGACACCCACAGCTCCATCAGTGCTCAGAGCCTGATCTTGGGTGTCTCCAGGGATGGGGAACCACCTCCTCTCTGGGCAACCTGTGCCAGTGCCTCACCACCCTTATCATAAAATACTTCTTATTTCCAATCTAAATCTTCCTTCTTTTAGTTTGAAACCATTTTCCCTTCTACCTTCTCTAGTCACTAATAGCCTTGAGGGGATTTAGCCTACAGTATTGATCTTCAGTAACGATATACTAAATAATTCAAGTAAGAATCTAATTGACAAGTAGCAACAGAAACCTGTCTCTGAGCACCAGCCTGGGGGCAGGAATTTGCAAAGTTATTTCAAACCTTTATACTTTAATATACTTTTTTTTTTTTTTTTTTTTCCCCCATTCCAATCATCTAATTCCAAGATCTCAGCAAAGTTTAGAGGTGAGTGATTGTCTCCTCAAAGACATCATCAAAGTTTTGGATCAGACTGAGCTCTTGTTGCCCAGGAGCTACAAACCATCTCAGACTCGTAGTATCTCAAACATGGATCAGTGCCTTTGATCCCAGATAAGCTTGGCACTGGTTTTGGTCATCTTTTCTAGGATCCTACTTTCTCAGTGCTGTAGGTTTTCCTCTTTGCTCTGTGATAATCAAAGATCCCAGATCCAGAAAGCCCAATTTAAGGTATTTTTGGATGGTACTGCCCAAGCCTCAACTCACTTTGTGTAGTAGACACCTTATGGATTATCTTCCAACTCTATATAAATCCTATATAAATCCTTCTGCAAGTGTGCTTATGGGCTATTGAATTGCATCTGCAGAGCTGGCAGGGTTACACAACTTGCATCAGACAGGACACACAGGGTGATGTGACAGCATAAGCATGGTACCCAAACATCTGCTATCATCAAAGCCCACAGATGGCATCTTTGCTATTCCACCAGTCTGCTATTTCTTAGTAGGCAGCATTTCCATGAAAGCTGGTATTCTGCAGGTCCGAAAACATAGATTCATGGAATGACTTGGGTTGGAAGGGACCTCAAGGATCATCAAGCTCCAAACCCCCCACTGTAGGCATGGCTGCCAACCTCCATATCTAATATTAGACCAGGCTGTCCCTTAAATGCATTTTAAATGGGTTTTAAATTGTCTTTATGCATTGCTATCTCAATTCTTTGTCTTCTGTTAGTCTCCCAGCTTGATGCTTCATTAAAATTAACATAATCAGAAGGGATTTTTTTTTAAACATTTTTATTTGACTTATGACACAAGTCACAAAGGTCTGGGGGAAAAATACAGTCGACCTGCTGCTTCTCATGACAATCTATCTTTATTTATGGTTAACTTCCAGGAGCTGGGATGAAACCAAGCACTGGGCAGATACCTGACACCACAGCTGAGCTATACTGTGGCCTGATTTACACTAGAGAACTCAGCCAAAGGGAAAAGCACCTGCATGAATAGATGGAGTCAGCACTGCAGAGTATGGATGCATGTGATCAGCCAACACCTGAAGTAGTCCATATTGGAGCAATAACTTCACTCTTTGCATACCTTTTCCCCCCTCACATTTTAACATGAACATTTCCAATGGCCACTATCAGCTATTGCTTTGCATTTCTCAAGGTTTTTACACCCAAAATGTGTAAGATTAGATCTCTGCCTTCAGGCTTGAATCTTGGTTGTGCAACTGCAAACCCTGAGTCACCAGCTGTCTCAGTGGGGCAGCCCCTACAGCAGACTCTGGCCCTTGAAGGCATTAAATAGGCCTGTGTGTGGCCAAACAAGATGGAGAGCCCAAATATGTGGAATAGTTTTCAGATTTCACTGTATTGCCACAGAACCCTGTGCCCTGCCTCTGTGCCATGAAAAGAACACCCATGGCTGGTACAAATACAGCTATGGCCAACGTGGATACCTTGACACCACCACCACAATACTGAAGTCTAGGAATAACTTAAACTATGATTTAAATGACACCATTTGTACAGCTTGCCTTCCCAATATTTGACTTTTGCAATAGCTGTAGGCTGTGAAATATTTTGACTGTGAATGGGAAAGTGTTTTAAACGCTTGCAACTCCTGTTACTGCAATTAAAGGACAGTAATGCAGTGCTTTATAGTTTTAAGATGTGTTTTAATGCTATTTCTTCTTTTATCAGGAACTTCCATTGTTTTGCATGTGCTGGTTGCTGGGGGTGGGAGGTTGGTTTAGGTGAGCTAACATTACTGGCACGGAAGGCTGCAGCTGTTTGGTCTGGGACTGGAAAGGCTGAATCACTTTTTGGGGTGAAGTCCAAATCTTCCCACGAACTAGTCCCATCCCAGCAAGGGAAGGAACACGATGCATGAAAAATCCCAAAGATGAGCAGGAGGAGAATCAAATTTGGTTTGTTGGAGCTTTTTTCCTCTCACAATCTGCAGGCCAAGAAAAAAATAACAAGATTGTGATTGTAATATCGCTAGATGGGTGACCCACATCAGTCCTTCCACTCCCTGGAAGGATCAAGCAAAAAGAAAGGAAGCATTTGCTCTCATGGAATTAACCCAAGGCAATATGGATGCACAGAGGGGACAGGTAATATCTTCCACCACAAAGGGACACACTCCTGGATGCTCTATCCAAGGGTTGTAGTTATGGCCATGCAGGCAACAGCCGGTATGAAGACTGGCAGGAAATCCAGTTGATAGAATGATAGAATCACTAATGTGGGAAAAGACCACTAAGATCCCCAAGTCCAACCCCAACCCATCCCACCATGTCCATTGACCACATCCCTTAGTGCCACATCTCCACAATTCCTGAACACCTCCAGAGATGGTGACCAGCACCTCCCTGGGCAGTTGTGCCACTGCATCACCACTCTTCTGGAGAAGAAAGTGTTCCTAATATCCTGAATTGCTGCATTTGTGGAAGCACAAACACATGCTGGAAAACCTGACATGATGCAAGCAGCTAAAGCATCGTGTGGTTCATTCTGAAATGTTCAGGTTCAGATGGGGAGAGAGAGTGGTACTGCAGCACTGCCAGGACAGAGAGATGTATTGATTGGATCTCTGGATTAATTGATGTGCCTTAAAATACACGGTGGCAGAGCTAAGCACTCATCCTCAGGAGACACAACTTGATATGCTGTTGGTGAAACAGCTTTTATTTTAGCCTGGCTGTGATTTGCCACATACAGTCCCTGGTGTCTGCTTTGTCCAGTAAAAGCAAAGAGCCATGAGAAAAGAAAAATCCAACTGCTTGCCCACTGCTTCTGCAGCCCACCCCACAACCACCACCTTTGTTATCTCCAAGGTTGACATCCAAATTCTGCCTTTCATTTTAAAAATGATTTATCCCCATTCTTGCCCAGAACAAAAGGACCTACAGCTGGCCTCGTGCTCAGAAAGGAACACCAAGAAAAAGGCTGAGCAACCTTTCATTTTATACACCATCAGTCATGGGCTACTGGTTGTTGGTGGAGGAGCTGACAGGCATTTGTGCCAGAATCAGAAGGGACCTAACTGTAAGCACAGCTTGTTGGAAATGACCCGGGAGTGTGAACACTTGCCTCCTTTGAAACACGCTCCGGGTACAAAACAGTTGGATTTTTTGCTCCATTTAATACGGGCTCAGCGTGAGCTGGAGACGGGTGCCAAAGTGAAGCCAAGCAAAAATCACTCAGACGAGCCTTCCCAATGCCTTTGCTGCCTGCCAGGGCATTTCGTTACAGAAGCGTGAGTTTCTCTTGCTCGTGCCAAAGATATTGCTACTGGATGAGTAATTTTACCTTTATAAATTGAGGTGTCAGTGGGGGTAGACAGATGGCAACGCAGAACTGAGCACACTTCTCACAGCCCTTCCCACTCTGGTATCTTTAGAGCCATCTGTGTTCAGTAATATCACCAAAAAAAAAAACCCACTTTCATTTTAAACACAGATTTGGTTTCAAAACGACCCCCAAAATGTGTTTTTCAGAGCTAGGGGTGGGGCTTTCTTTAAGCCCAACTCTTTGCTCTGAAGAGGAGAAACATGAATTTAAAAGACTCAAAAGCTGCACTCAACAAAGTAGATTGAATCACTCAAGGATTCCCATGGAGACAAACTGGTTGAGGAATGGCATTTATGGTTTACTTCATTATTATTATTATTATTATTATTAACATTTTGGAACTTGAGGAATGAGACAGAATATATATATATATATATATGTTTGCAAAGTAACCAGCATGATAAGGATTAGTTCTGTCAGTATTGCTATTATATCAACTCGGATCTCCTTTTTATTTAGTCATTTCCATCTTCCATCAAATCTGATGGAGAAGAAAATTGTCAGTTCCTAATTTATACTATGCTTTTCTTAAAACTCAATTTAGGCTGATTCAGAAAAACTCAGTAACTTGCTTGCATTTCCTTAATGGGGAAACGTAAATCTTTCCCTGCTTGCCATTCTACAAAGAGCGAAAACTATTTCCTGAGCAAAACCAAAGCAGGAATACACAGCTGGAATGGAGAAAATTCTACTTTTACCCCTTCATCTTAAAAGATATGAAGGAAAATGAGAGATATGAATACTGTCAATAGTTTCATTGATGCAGTAGGGCAAGGAGAAGGATTGATGAAGATTTAGAGCCATACAGTCATAGAATCATTAAGGTCGGAAAAGTCCTCTAAGATCCCCAAGCCCAACCCAACCCAACCACACCTTGCCCACTGACCACGTCCTTCAGTGCCACATCTCCATGGTCCTTGAACACCTCCAGGGATGCTCTTTCTCTCCACTGGGATTTCAGCTGAACCATTATCTGTGATTGGATTTATTCCACCAGCTCTTTTATCACAATTATTTCAGAGGTCAACAGTGTTTTAGCAAACGACTGTTTGGCAATGGGGGAGAGTGAAGGACAGCTTTTGTTGTCTTAAGGAAGAAGTGAATTCAAATGCAACAGAATGCTATGAGTTAGTGGCGGAAGGGACTTTCCTTTTATTGCATTCATTGTCAGTGCAAGACATGATTCCTTCCTAAGAAATACATCACATATTCAGATAAAGCACTTGAAATCTTATATAATCACATCTAAAAAAACGTGTGCCTTTTACATTGCTAATACAAGATATGTAAGAAAGACAGCAGCGTGCCACTGGCTGGGAAAATCTTTGAGATTCAGATGGCTCTTCAGACAGCTCCTGAAGAAAAACTGTGCCTCCTGCTGCTAATATTCCCCCTGAAATCCAATAAAATGAGTAAAATGGGATTAAAAAGTCCACGCATTGAATAATACTCCCCTCCCATGCTCTGTTTTCACTGTGCTATTGCTGTTATTTTTGGACAGGGCAACCCACATTTCCTGCTGAAACTCGTCATCGTGATAATTTATAGTCTTATTTCTACAGCAGGTTGAAGGTTCTTTGGATTGCAATTGCAAACATGCTTATCGTGCTGGTGTAAGTCCAGTGGTCATCTGCCTGAGATCTGGTGGGCTTTTCTACTGGGGGGAGGCATTTTCCAGTGTAGGAGTTGAGCTCAAACCACTTGTGATGTTCCTTGCTGATGAAGGACTGGTTTTGTGCATATGACATTCTGTCTTTTACAAGATTTGATTTGTTTTCTTGTCCAGACCTGTGAAAACCCTAAGAAACCTAAGAGCAACTAGCTATGGGGCTGGCTGTGATACACATTTGAACTTGCTTGGAAAAGTCAAAACTTTAATTTGATTTATGCCTGTAACAACATTTGCATTTATAGTGATAAAGGCAACACATATATGAGAGTCCCATAAAGAGCAGTTACTGCCTTCACAATGAAAACAGCCTAGGAAGCCCCAGAAAAGACCATGTTCAGAGAATGTGACAGCACACCCCCCTTTTTTTGCCTATCTCCAAAACACTAACAAAATCGTTATAGCCATAGAATCATAGAAATGAGTTGTGAGGGACCCTGTAAGATCTTCTAGTTCATCTCCCTTGCAATGAACAGGGACATCTACAGCTCATCAGGTGCAGAGAGGACAGAGAATGGAAGGTGGACCTCTGGTACATTTCCCTTCAGAGTACATTGGACATAGAGCAGCAGATGAAGTTCAGGGCTGGGATCCCTTTCCAATGACCCTGAGATCTCTATGTACTCACATCTCAGCTATTCTGAATTAATACAGTTTCTGTCTTACTCTTGTAATCGTAGAATCACAGAATTGCAGGGAATGGAAGGGACCTCAAGAGATCACAGAGTCCAAATCCCCTGTTAAAACAGATACTCCATCACTGCTAAGACACATGGACTGGGGCAAATCTAGGTATAAGCACGATGTAGGAAAGCACATGAAGACAAAGAGCAGCAGGGAGAAGCCTGGGGGAGAGGAGGTCTCTGCTCATGACCCAGGAACACAGTTGCATCTCTGTTAGGATTCCCCACCTCCTGCAAACACATTTGATTTCCATGTGGCTCACATTATACAAAAATTTTGAGCACAGAGTAGTAACACGTTGAGCCCACAGCATGAATTTGAGACTTGCCTTGTGCAAGTGTCTAAATCCCATTGGCTTAGGAGGTTGGGGAATACTCTAGGAGCCTTTGATAATCCCAGTAACATCACTCTGGTTCTCTAAGCTTGAGTTGGACTCAGTGATCCTTATGGGTTCCTTTCAACTCAGGGTATGCCATGATTCTGTACTTTCTGCAGGACAATGCCTGCTTTCTCCTGCATTTTCTGATAGCTCAGACTTTTTTGTCAATACCAGAAGGTTAAACTGGTAGTTAGACTTTCTTTCCTAGGCTAAGGAGGAGATTGCTTTACACAACGCCTTTCATCTCCCCTAATATGCTCCATATTGTCCCCTTGATTTCTTCCATCTGGGCAAATCTTTAGTTGACCTCACCTGAAACCTAAAACCTTTCAAAATAAGCCCTTCCACTTCTCTCCTCTGATCCAGTAATGGTGGGTGCGACTGGGAGGTCAGAAGTCTGAGACGAGTTGTGACCTCACTCTTGGGCTCCTCGCTGGCAGCAGGTTAAGGGCTTTGAACTTGGCATCCTGACAAACTGTTATTGCTACACACCAAAAATCAGCTAGTCCTTGTGCCTGTGGGAGGGTGCGGGAGAGAAGACAGGGAGATGAATCCCTTCAGAGAGCAAAGCCATTCCACCCAGCACGACACCGAGACAGGAAAGTTTAACCCAAGAACCCCAAGGTAAAATCTTGATGAACCGACTCCTAAAATACAGCCTAGAAATGCTCTTAATTGAATCCTAACTGGCTGAGACAGTATGGACAGCAAATACCTACTGAGCTTTTATTTTTAGGAGGTGAGCTGCCAGTCCCTCGTGAAAACTGAGCAGGGACCAGATTTCTGCTCTGAATGGCTTTCATATTTTACAAACCCAAGAATACATAAAGTCAGGCTGACAGAAATATCTGTGCTGTAAGCCCAAAAGACATGAAAAGACCTTCAGAATCATCCCCCACTACCAGACACAACTGCTTTGACTAAGGATGTCCTTCCACATATACGCTTCTATCTTAAGAAATAAATTTTCATTTCATCTAATTTTAACTTTCATTATCTTCTATTTTCAGCCTGAAGAAATGAAGCTATTGGAGCCTCCTCTCTGCCAGACTGTGGTTGTGTCTGTATGTTCATATCTGTCTGTCCCCTCCATAACAGCACCTGACTGCATTGGCCAAGTTCAACCACACTGGATGGAAAGCAGAGGCCAAAGAGCCTTTGCTTGGGATCCCTCTGAGAGCAAGACTTGCTAGCCAGTCAAGCAGAGAGAGGCAGACCCATAAATAATCACTCCGAGGCCAGACAAATTCGACTTGGAAACAAAGTCTGCATTTTTAACGGCACGTCTGTTAAAGGAGAAAGGCTTCAATCATATTTCGTGTGTCTTCTTAGGCACACAAGTCAGTTAGCCTCAAGACACAAATCCAGAGGAAATCTGGCTCCTTTCGATCCAGAACTACCTGTTTCATAGATTTTAAAACTCACAGTGGGCCGTAAGATCATCTATTCTGAGCTCCATATAATATGGACCATAAAATTGCATACTCCAATAAGGAACCCAATAACTTGTGCTTGGCTAAAACCTCAGTTCCAGCAGGCATATGCTCACAATTTGAATATATCTGAAGAGGAAGAATCTACTGCTTTCATTGGTATTTTGTCTCAACACTTAATCATTCCCATTGTTAAAGCTCCGGGCCTCATTTTGAAATGAAATATGTCTGCTTTTAGGTTCCAGCCTTGGACCTCTGGTAGACTACAAGGCTCTGTTGCCTCTGGGTGTTTTCTCATGAGGATGAACTTCTATCCCTCTTGAGCTTCCTTTTGACCTTCCCCTGGTAGGGCAAGCAAGTGGAGATCTAGAACAAGACATGTTTTTCTGAGCCTTTTACACTTTCTTTGTGACTTTTCACCTTTCTTGGGAGGGAGTTTTTCAAAATAATGGTGACATAGCAATAGCATGGAAAACAGACAAAACAGATTTTTATTGGTCCAGTTAAAGCACACGAGGGGACCTAAGCAGGGAGAGGGGTGAGGGGTGAAGAGGCAAGAATTCAAACAACCCTTGAACAGCAGCCTTGTTTCTCAGTCTGATGCGGACCCTTGTGTCCTTGTGTGAGATGTGTCTCATCTCCCAGAACTGTTAAGGCAGAAACCAGCTTTGCAGATGAGCTAAGAGAAAGAAACAGGGGCACATTCAGGACTCATATGAGACTTCCAAAGAGGACGAGGAAGGGCTGGTGAAGATGTAAAGCTGAGAAAGTGATATCCTCACTGCTTGCTGTACATGTCCCAGGACCACCTCATAAGTGACACCGCACAGACCAAGCAGGTAACAAGACTTCAGGGCTGGATTAGCTTTTGGGTCTGGGGAGTGTGAACATTTCTCTTTTGAGGTCATGGATGGGGTTGGGGAGAGGAGGATCACCAATGGAACCATAGGATCAAAGAATCATAGAATCATTAAGGCTGAAAAGACCACTAAAATCATCTAGTCCAACCACGAACTTATGTCTGTGACTGCAATAGACCATGTCACTCTGTATGATGTCTACCCATTTCTTGAACGCCTCCATGGATGGTGACTACATCACCTCCCTGGGCAGCCTGTGCCAATGCATTATCACTCTTTCAGAGAAGAATTTTTCCTAATATCCAACCCGAGCCTCTCTACATGCAAGTTAAGGCCATCACCTCTCACCGTATCACTGTTACCTGAGAAAAGAGGCAGACGCCCTTATAGCCTCTCTTTAGATACTGGAAGGTTCTTCTGCCACAATCTAGCTAGTTCTCATCTCTTGTGTTAAAGCATATCCAAATACAACTGCAGTAACCAGATAAGAGTCTACCTGAAGGGAGGTTGTGATGAATTGGGGTTGGCCTCTTTTCCCATGTAACTAGCAATAGGATGAGAGAGAACAGCCTGAAATTGCTCCGGGGAGATTCAGGCTGGTTATTAGGAAAACCTTCTTCTCCAAGAGAGTGGTCAGGCACAAGAACAGGCTGCCAAGGGAGGTGGTGGAGTCACCATCACTGGAGGTGTTCAAGAAACGTTTAGAAGTTGTACTGAGGGACATGGTTTAGTGGGAAATACTGGTGACAGGTGGATAGCTGGACCGGGTG